>NW_026576630.1:375000-390000 GCF_028641065.1 Leucoraja erinaceus
GGAGAACATGGATAGGTGACGTTTCACAGAGTGCTGGAGTAACTCAGCGGGTCAGGCAGCATCTGTGGATAGGTGACGTTTCACAGAGTGCTGGAGTAACTCAGCGGGTCAGGCAGCATCTGTGGAGACATGGATAGGTGACGTTTGCTGGAGTAACTCAGCGTGCTGGAGTAGGTGTAACTCAGCGGGCCAGGCAGCATCTGTGTGAGAACATGGATAGGAGTTTCACAGAGTGCTGGAGTAACAGGGGTCAGGCAGCATCTGTGGAGAACATGGATAGGTGACGTTTCACAGAGTGCTGGAGTAACTCAGCGGGCCCAGGCAGCATCTGTGGAGAACATGGATAGGTGACGTTTCACAGAGTGCTGGAGTAAACTCAGCGGGTCAGGCAGCGTTGGAGAACATGGATAGGTGACATTTCGGGTCAAGGTCCAAGGGTCCTGAAGAAGGGTCTCTATCAAGAGATCGAGCTCTTATGGTTAAGGGATATGGAGAGAAGGCAGGAATGGGATACTGATTGAGGATGATCACATTGAATGGCGGCACTGGCTCGAAGGGCCAATATTGTCTAGTGTTACCTATTCCTTTTCTCCAGAGATGCTGCCTGTCCCTCTGAGTTACTCCAGCTTTTTGTGTCTGTCTTCGGTGTACCTATCCCTACACACAGAGGGAGTTAACCTTGGGAGGTTCTCTTCAATAAGCAATGAGCCATTGTTATCAAGGAGGATGGAGGGGGGAATAAAATCTCCTCTGCCACACTACCCTCAAACCCCCCTCTCTCAAAGTGGGACTGATTTAAAAACAACCAAGGTCTGGCCAAAGTGATGCATGATTACCTCAGGCACAGGACTGGAATTAATCCCTCAACAATGGGAGAAAAGTTCTCGAGTAACCTGTATCAGACAGGAACAGACAATGGCATCTCAGGCCAATTTTCATTCTGCAAACATCCTTGTGGATAAGTGGGCACAATTTGTGAGACAATTTGAACGGATAATGAAGGCTCCACTCTGGTTCATTTTCATTGCCCACCACTTCACAGAGGTGAGGATGCTTGATCAATCCTGGGTTTATCGAGATAACAGACCAGAGAAGCCAAACGGGAAATGTCTTTAACAAGCTCTAACTCTCAAAGCAAAGGATGCAAAACGTGAACAAGGTTAACTATTGTGGCTGGACGCTGGGTCAAATTGGGCTCAACTACATCATAGGCCCTGGAGTCACATCGAGGACTGAGCTAAGAACAGGAGAATTGCCCCAGTGGCTCCAGCTTCTCGTTCTCACCTAGCAAACAACTGATAATGGGCTTTCCTTTATCATCATACCTTTCATTCATTTGATCTACATCTCTCCACATCATGTATCTCTCATTTCCCTTTCCCCTGGCTAGTCTGAACAAGGGTCTTGACTCGAAACTCCACCCATTCCTTCTCTCCAAAGATGCTGCCTGTCCTGCTGAGTTACTCCAGCATTTTGTGTCTATCTTCAGTTTAAACCAGCATCTGCAGTTGCCTTCCCTGAAGAGCTGTAGTGTTGTTTTTATGTTTCTGCACTGACCAATGTAGCTGTGGAAGTGACTTTCCACTTAATATTGGTTTAGTTTGGAGCGACAGAGCAGGAACAGGCCCACCGAGTCTGCTCCGACCGACCGACCAGCGATCCCCGCACATTAACACCATCCTACACTCGGGACAATTTCTACATTTTTTCCAAAGCCAATTCCCCTACAAACCTGTTTGCCTTTGGAGTGTGGCACGAAATCAAAGTTCTCAGAGAAAACCCACGCTGGTCACAGGGAGAGAACGTACAAACTCCATACAGACAGCGCCCGTAATCAGGATAGAACCTGGATCTCTGGCGCTGTGAGGCAGCAGCTCCACCCGCTGCGCCACCATGCTTTATTTAATTCCCTGGCTCCATGGTGGGATTTGAACTTGTGCCTCCAGTTCAATGGTCCAGTAACTTAACAACTAGGTTAGGTTAGGTGTAGGTATGTTAAAGGCTGGGTATCTGAACTGTATTGTACATGTGTCTGTATTTGTCCTATTTAACAGGTCACTTGGACCAAACCCAAAGATGCAGAGTGGCGATGCTCCCTGTCCTCACTTGGATGGGAAGTGAGTGAGCAACAGCTATTTGTTAAGTACAGGTGTCTCTAAATGTTTTTTTCAGTTCAGTTTAGTTTATTGTCACGTGTATCGAGGTACAGTGAAAAGCGATTGTTGCGTGCTAACCAGTCAGCAGAAAGACAATACATGATTACAATCGATCCATTTACAGTGTATAGATTAACGGAGTATCGTTTAGTACAAGGTAAAGCCAGCAAAGTCCAATCAAGGAGCGACTGAGGGTCACCAATGAGGTAGATAGTAATTCAGGACTGCTCTCTGGTTGTGGTAGGATGATTTAGTTGCCTAATTACAGCTGGGGAGAAACTGTCCCTGAATCTGGAGGTGTGTGTGTGCGTTTTCACACTTCTATATTTTCGCAGAACAGTCTAGGCCTTTCCATGTTCCAGAAACTGTCCCAGGCATGTTAAGGAAAGGTAGACGAGGGGAACAAGTTCATAGAAATGAAGACACAAGGGGCTGCATATGCTGGAACTTTGTGCAGACCATGAGGTTCTGTAGGTCAGGCAGTAACAGTGGATGCAATGGACAGGAGACTGTTCGGGTGGGCACAAAATGCTGGAGTAACTGGTCAGGCAGCATCTCTGGAGAGAAGGAATGGGTGATGTTTCGGGACGAGACCTTTCTTTAGGCTGGTTCATTTCTTCAGACTAATTCATGGAAATTGCCGTCAGAATTAAATTAGTCGATAGGCAGTAGATAGTGGGCACTGTATACACTGATATCTTCCTCTGAGACTTGACGGAAGAATTAAAAGATTATACAATCAAATTTGAAGTTGTTTTGGAGTGGATTTACTAATTGGCTGGATAGCAGAATACAGGTGGAAAATCAATTGTGGTAATTCTAAATGGGCAACAGAGATCAACAAAGTGGTCGAAGAAACGATGAATGATCACATCAAAGGATGTTTTGTGGAATATCTGAGATTTGAATAATTCCTTGGGAAATTTGGGAGCGCCTGTGAGCAGAGGCAGAGAAACAAAGGAACAGCCTTGGCAATTAAGGGTGTGAAGTGGGTTCAAAGCGACGAATAGCAAATATGATTAGATAGTGGGATGTGCATCAATGTGTTGTGAGGTGGATAATTGGGAAGGAGAGGAGATACGTTACCAGTTGTGTTCTGTGGCCAGCTTCATCGCCTCTCCCTGACACTCACTCTTGTGTTCAAGCATATATTCTCTGCACACATTTCTCCACTGTGCTGAAATCGACACTTGCTTCTGGCCACCCTTCATCCCTATGTGTCTCCGTATATTGACTCCATCTACACCTCACGCTGCCTCGGCAAGGCCAGCAGCATCATCACGGACCAGTCTCCCTTCCATCCACCGCCTCCATCTACACCTCACGCTGCCTCGGCAAGGCCAGCAGCATCATCACGGACCAGTCTCACCCCCGGTCACTCCCTCTTCTCCCCTCTCCCATCGGGCAAGAGGTACAGAAGTGTGAAAACCAACGCACACACACCTCCAGATTCAGGGACAGTTTCTTCCCGGCTGTTATCAGGCAACTGAACCGTCCTCTCACCAACAAGAGAGCGGTCCTGAACTACTATCTACCTCATTATAGATCTATGAACTATCTTTAATCAGACTTTATCATGCACTAAATATTACCCCTTTTCTGGTATCTGTATAGTGTGGATGGGTTGATTGTGATCATGCATAGTCTTTACTGTGACTGGATAGCATGCAACAAAAATCTTTTCACTGTACCTCAGTAGGTGACAATAATGAGTGAATGAATAAGTTTATTAGCCAAGTATTCACATACAAGGAATTTGTCTTGGTGCTCCGCCCGCAAGTTACAACGACCCCTAGTGACAGTTAGGAATGACAATAAACTAAACTAAAACCCCCAGCTCTCATTCCCGCAGCGTTGGGCTCACGGATGCAGATTAATTGGGAGCTTGTACTTGTTTTTGGTTGGTGATTATTTATTATTGTCACAGGCATGGAGATAGAGTGAAAAACTTTGTTTATCATGGAATTACTTTGGATGTTTCTGAAATTTAGTTTAGTTTAGAGATACAACGGTGAAACGTGCCCTTCGGCCCACCGGGTCCGCGGTGACCAGCGATCCCCGCACACTAACACTACCCTACACACACACACACACTCATTTTACATTCAAACCAAGCCAATTAACCTATAAATCTGTACGTCTTTGGAGCGTGGGAGGAAACCGAAGATCTCAGAGAAAACCCACGTGGATCATGGGGAGAAGGTACAAACTCCGTACAGACAGCACCCGTAGTCGGGATGGAACCGACTCAGGCTCTGTGAGGCAGCAACTCCACCCACTGCGCCACCATGCCGCCATAACGTGAAACGTTACGGTTCTTGGTGGATGTGGTTATTGCTCGGCAACAGCGGATTAAAGTCTTTCAGCTGACACACTGGAAGGAAAGCAGATTGTGACACTTTGTAGAAAATGTGAGGTCCCAGACCTTGCCTGCATCCTGGCAACAATGTGTATTCACCCAGCCTGACGTGGTGAAGACCTGCCTCATTATAATCTGCCTGCCACACACAAGTACCCAAAGAGGATAGTTACTGCCAGTCCATTCGTCAGAGGGAGAGGACCATTCAGCCTACTAAACCGACACAGTGGCGCAGCGGTAGAGTTGCTGCCTCACAGCCGCCAGAGAACCAGGTTCGATCCTGACTGTACGGAGTTTGTACGTTTACCCTGTGACCACGTGCGTTTCCTCCCACACTCCAAAGACGTACAGGTTTGTAGATTAATTGACGTCTGTAAATTGTCTCTGGTGTGTCGGATAGAACAAGTGTACGGCTGATCGTTGGTCAGTGTGGACTCGTTGGGCTGAAGGGCCTGTTTCCACACTGTATCTATAAACTAAACTCAACTAATTAAGAGGGCCCTGCCTCTAGTTGAACCGCAATTCAGTTGGTTCTTGTGCTCAGCTATTTCCCCCGAGATTTG
Source organism: Leucoraja erinaceus (assembly GCF_028641065.1). Lineage (NCBI taxonomy): Eukaryota > Metazoa > Chordata > Chondrichthyes > Rajiformes > Rajidae > Leucoraja > Leucoraja erinaceus. Next base: position 380,079 of record NW_026576630.1, read on the forward strand.
ATCCTATCCTGAATGTGACCATTGACAAGAAATTGCACTGGAGTAGCCCTGCATACAATGTGGTGCTATAGCAGGTCAGAGGCTCGGGATTCGCTGGTGACGAGCTCACCTCCTAACTCCCCACACCTATCCACCCCACACCTGTCCACCACCCACCTGTCCACCCCCACACTGTCCCCCACCTGCCCACCCCCCACCCCCCACCTGTCCACCCCCACACCACACTGTCCACCCCCACCACCCCCACCCCCCACCTGTCCACCCCCTGTCCACCCACACCTGCCCAACCCCACACCTGTCCACCCCACCCCCACCCCCCACCTGTCCACCCCACACCTGTCCACCCCCCACCTGTCCACCCCACACCTGTCCACCCCACACCTGTCCACCCACACAGCTGTCCACCCCCCCTGTCCACCCCCCACCCTGTCCACCCCACACCTGTCCACCCCACACCTGTCCACCCCACACCTGTCCACCCCGCACCCCCCCTGTCCATGTCCACCCCCCTGTCCACCCCCCCACTGTCCACCCCCCACCTGTCCACCCCACACCTGTCCACCCCGCACCTGTCCATCCCACACCTGTCCACCACACACCTGTCCACCCCACACCCCACACCTGTCCATCCCACACCTGTCCACCACACAGACCTGTCCACCCAAGATAGACACCTGGAGTCCATCCCACACTCTGGAGAAGAGAAAATCCACCCCGGTCGAGCCCCTTCTTCAGACTGAGAGTCAGTGGAATGGGAAACGAGATAATGACGGTGATGTAGAGAGATATAGAACAAATGAATGAAAGATATTCAGAAAAGTAACGATGATAAAGGAAACAGGCTGGAAAGGTGAAGTCTCAATAATTCGTAATAAGTTCAACACTACAGGATGAGCTAGTGAGGCACTCCATTACGGACTGCACCACCACACCCAGCTTCCCCTCTATCTCACACTATCCTGACTTGGAAGTCTATTGCTGTTCCTTCACCAGTGCTGGGTCAAAACTACCTCCTAACAACATTGGGTGGTGTATCCACACCTCAAAGAACGCAGAAGAAATGTCAAGCTCACAGCCTCCAACCTCGAGAAGATGGCAGAGGGGAGGCTTCATAGACGTTTACAACATGAGAGGCATTGACAGTCAGAACCATTTTCCCCAGGGTAGATGTATCAAATACTGGAGGACATCAGTTTAAGGTGAGAGGGGAAATGATTAAATGAGACGTGTGGGACAGGTTTTTTTTTACACAGTGTGGTGGTTGCCTGGAACATACTGTCACTGATGGTGGTGGAGGCAGATTCGATAGTGGTTTAAGAAAAGATACACAGAATGCTGGAGTAACCCAGCGGGACAGGCAGCATTTCTGGAGAGAAAGAGTGGATGACGTCTCGGGTCGAGATCCTACTTCAATCTGAAGAAGGGTCTCGACCCAAAACGTCACCCATAGTTTAGTTTAGTTTAGAGATACAGTGAGGAAACAGGCCCTTCGGCCCACCGGGTCCACACCGACCAGCGATCCCTGCACACTAACGCCATCCTACACACACTAGGGACAATTTACACTTACACCGAGCCAATTAACCTACATAGCTGTACGTCTTTGGAGTGTGGGAGGAAACGGAAGATCTCGGAGAAAATCCACGCAGGTCACGGGGTGAACGTACAAACTCCGTACAGACAGCACCCGTAGTTGGAATGGAACCCGGATCTCTGGCGCTGTGAGGCAGCAGCTCTACCCGCTGCGCCACCGTGGCCACTCGTCGAGTTCGTCGTCTGTCGTCCTGCTGGTACGTTAACATGAGCAACAGGCGGCTGGAATCTTTTCCAGGCTCTCCGTAAATCAAAGGCTTCAGTTCTGCCTAATGAAATTAATGTTTGGACGTGGGTTGTTTACCTCTGGATCTTTTTAAATTACAGGTAATGATTAGAGATTATTGCCGAACTCTCCAGTGAACTGAAAACGCTGGGTTTGATTTCATTCAATGAATGCCCCACACATGAGTGGTGTGTCAGCACTGTGGAGCGGGGCACTGCGCAGGTCACACGAGGCTGAGGGACTCTGGGGTAAAGACACAAATCATTAAAGGTGGCAGGGCGGGTTAATAAGATGTGCAGAGCCTGCTCCAGCATTTATTTACGCAGGGAAAGAGCGATAATATGGATACACAACTTTGATTAGAACAAACTTGAGAATACAATGTGCAAGAAGGAACTGCAAGTGCTGGTTAACACTGAAGATATACACAAAATGCTGGAGTAACTCAGCGGGACAGGCAGCATCTCTGGAGTCTCGACCCGAAACGTCACCCATTCCTTCTCTCCAGAGATGCTGCCTGACGGTCTGTCCCGCTGAGTTACTCCAACACTTTGCTCAGTTCTAGCCTCCACTTTAACCAACATGTCGCAGAGACACTGGGGAAAGCAGGACGCCAGCGGCAGAACATCAAGGCTCAGCTCTCTGCGGCTTGAGGGCATGAGCAGATTCACAAAGAGATCGTTCAGCCCCTCTAGCCACTCCATTATCTAACTGCAGAATCCCTGGAATAGTTGTGATTTTAATGAGGAGTTACTGGTGGAGGGTTTTATTTAGGAGGCTCTCTAATGAAAGGGCTCGACCCGAAACGTCACCCATTCCTTCTATCCAGAGATGCTGCCTGTCCCGCTGAGTTACTCCAGCAATTTGTGTCTATCTTCAGTGGAAACCAGCACCTGCAGTTCCTTCCTACACATTAGTTATCATTTAGCTTAGTTTAGTTTAGTTGAGAGATACATCGCAGAATCAGACCTTTCAGAATCAGCCCACTGAGTCCGTGCCGACCAGCGATCTATCCTACACACACTGGGGACAATTTACATTCATACCAAGCTAATTAACCCACAAACCCGTACGCCTTTGGAGTGTGGGAGGAAACCGGAGCACCCGGAGAAAACCATGTAGGTCACAGGAAGAACGTGCAAACTCCGTACAGACCGCACCTGTAGTCAGGATTGAACCCGGGTTACTGGCGCTGTGAGGCAGCAGCTCTACCCGCTGCGCCACCATGCCGCCCTGTTCTCCAGAGAGCTGCCTGACCCGCTGAGTTATTCCAGGTTTCATGTGTCTATCGTTACCACACTATCCACTCCTGCTGCCACTTTCAGCCCAAGGTTCCCAGTGATCTGCCCTTCCATTCACTCACATTATATATGCTATATAGACAATAGACAATAGGTGCAGGAGTAGGCCATTCAGCCCTTCGAGCTAGCACTGCCATTCAATGTGATCATGGCTGATCATCCCCAATCAGTACCCCGTTCCTGCCTTCTCCCCATATCCCCTGACTCCGCTATCTTTAAGAGCCCTATCTAGCTCTCTCTTGAAAGTATCCAGAGAACCGGCTTCCACCGTCCTCTGAGGCAGAGAATTCCACAGACTAAAAACTCTGTGAAAAAGCGTTTCCTCATCTCCGTTCTTAATGGCTTACCCTGTATTTTTAAACTGTGGCCCCTGGTTCTGGACTCCCCCAACGTCAGGAACATGTCTCCTGCCTCTAGTGTGTCCAAACCCTTAATAATCTTATATGTTTCAATAAGATCCCCTCTCATCTTTCTAAATTCCAGAGTAGACAAGCCCAGCCGCTCCATTCTCTCAGCATATGACAGTCCCGCCATCCCGGGAATTAACCTGGTGAACCTACGCTGCACTCCCTCAATTTTTTATTCCATCCGCTTGCCTTTTCCCCCATCTCCCTGCAAATAGCCCTGGTGAACAAAAATCCTCCCGTCACGGAGATAAAGTTTCCAAGCATCAATTGCTGCTCTCCCAGATCACAAGCAGTCTCTTTCATTCGGAGAGCCTAACTGGGAGCCCTGCTGTGAGGAGCAATATACACATCGCCATCTCCGATTTTGTTTCGGTATTTGTATTCAGCTTCCCTTTCCGCAGTTTATAAAGTTCTCTCAACTGAGCATGAATGATTCACATGGTGCTTAGTCATGCAAAAAAAGGATATAAAAGACTAGATAATAACATACACAGCCGCACGCTATTCTGCACAATTTTAACAGGCATTGTGCCTAATGGTTGTATACAAATGTGAAATAGCAGGCTTGTTTCCAATCTCCGAGCTGTCCCCATCACTCTCATTCTCTCCAACCCCCTCCAGGACTAACGCTTTATTCCATGTTCGGGCCAATAACGCTCTTTGGACCGCGGCCAAACATCAGCCAGCGAGCTCGCACACACCAACAGGTTGTTTCCTCTCGTGGATTGGCCTGCTTTAGTTTGGAGATACAGTCTTGTTGAGAGATACAGGCTACAAGAAAATAGGTGCAGGAGGAGGCCATTCGGCCCTTTGAGCCAGCACCGCCATTCATTGTGATCATGGCCCATTAACCTACAAACCCACACGTCTTTGGAACGTGGAGGAAACTGGAGCACCCAGAGAAAACCCACGCGATCACAGGGAGAACGTTCAAGTCTGAGATGAATCTTTTGGTCTTGTGGACAACAGGCAGCTGAGGTTAAACCAGTATATAACCGACTGATAAAACAGATTTAGAAGGGCTGAATGGCAGCTTCCAGCTAACATTTCCCATATACTAATGCGGATTTTATGAACAAAAGATGTAAACTGTCGACTGAGAAGTTGATGTTTGCTGGGAATAACCTCCATCACTGTGGTTGGTGTCACATACATATATATATATATATGCCATTTATTGTCACTATACATGTACAGTGAAAATGACCTGACCGTCTGGCATATCTGGCACATGTGACAATTAAATCTATCTTGAATCTTGAATCTTGAATCTTGACCGGGCAAGTGCTGAACTACTATCTACCTCATCGGTAACCCTCAGACTATCCTTGATCGGCCTTTTCTGCCATAAACTTGCATTCAATGTTATTCCCTTATCATGTATCTATACATTGTAAATGGCTTGATTGTAATCACGTATTGTCTTTCAGCTGACTGGTTAGCACGCAACAAAAGCTTTTCACTGTACCTCGGTACACGGGACAATAAACTAAACTGAACTGAACAAGGAGGGCTGAGGGGCATTCGGTGATTTATTTATTACTGATGAGAGGGGAGAAAGCGAGGGAAGGGAGGAAGGGGAAGAGAGATGGAGGAAGAGAGAGAGAGAATGGATGGTGGTGTAAAAGAGAAAGAAAGAAGAGAAAGAGAGTCACGGTGGTGCAGCGGGTAGAGCTGCTGCCTCACAGTACCAGAGACCCGGGTTCCATCCCGACTGCGGGTGCTGTCTGTACGGAGTTTGCACGTTCTCCCCGTGACCTGCGTGGGTTTTCTCCGGGTGCTCCGGTTTCCTCCCACACTCCAAGGACGTGCAGGTTTGTGGGTTAATTGGCTTGGTATAAATGTAAATTTTCCCTCGTGTGTGTGTAGGATAGTGTAAGTGTGCGGGGATCGCTGGTCGGTGCGGACTCGAAGGGCCTGTTTCCGCGCTGTATCTCCAAAAGAAAAAAGAACAAGGGAGAGATGACGGAAGGGGAAGCGGGAAATGAGACAAAGAAAGGGAAGGGAGAGACAAAGGAAGAAAGAAAGGAAGAGAAGAAAGGGAAAAGAGGGGAGAGAGAGGAAGGAAGATGTGTGGGAAGGAACTGCAGACGCTGGTTTAAACCGAAGATAGACACAAAATGCTGGAGTAACTCAGCGGGACAGGCAGCGTCTCTGGAGAGAGGAATGGGTGACGTTCCGGGTTGAGACCCTTCTTCAGAAGGAAGATGAATGCTTGTCAGGAGCTAGAGGGTTCAGAAAATGCTGGAGTAAAGCAGAAAAGGCTTTGGAGAGGATGTGGTCGAAGGATTCTTGATTGAAGGATAAGGTTCCTTCCTCATCAACATTCTGCGACACACACCTTCACCGTTTACCTTTCACTGTGCATCCTCACCGCTATTCCCTGTCAGAACCGATTAACACACATTCCCCGACATTAAATGCCATTTGCCTTTCATCAATTGCACGCTCTCTGTAGATCTGGCTGAATAACATGTAGCCCCTTCAAGAATATTAACTTCACATGGAACTGAACGCGATCGTAAACCTCTGATGCTCCACTTAAAGGCACACAGGGTCAAATTCTTTGGTGACCCCCTGGGGATTTTTGCTGGTGTCAGTTACCCACTGAGAACACTCCGTATTGATAAGTATCCCACATCTCCTCAGATCCAATTAATAATTCAGTTCAGCTTTCACAGGAATCCTCCTCACTAGCACCTTATCAGATAGTCACCGAGTCCCTGGTCCTACAGAAAGCTTCCGATCTTCCCACAGCCCCATCCTTATCCCTGCCGAGTGGGAAGGAATATCAGTGAGACCAAGCGCAGGCGCGGCGATTTTTTCGCTGAACACCTCCGCTCAGTCCGCCTAAACCTACCTGATCTCCACGTTGCTCAACACTTTATAACTCCCCCTCCCATTCCCACACTGACCTTTCTGTCCTGGGCCTCCTCCACTGCCAGAGTGAGGCCCAATGCAAATTGGAGGAACAGCACATCATATTTTGCTTGGGTAGATTACACCCCAGCAGTATGAATAGTGATCTTATTAATTTCAAGTAACCCTTACATTCCATCTCTCTCTCTGTCCCTCCCCCACCATAGTCCTGCTAGTTTTACTAATCGTATCCTTTTGTTATCACCTCTTCCACAGCCAACAATGGACCATTGTGGACTCCCGGTTCATCGGTGCCGGCTTTGGTTTGAAGAAGGGTCTCGACCCAAAATGTCACCTATCCATGTTCTCCTCCGGTGCTGCCTGACCCGCTGAGTTACTGCAGCACTCTGTGAAACGTCACCTATCCATGTTCTCCACAGATGCTGCCTGACCCGCTGAGTTACTCCAGCACTCTGTGAAACGTCACCTATCCATATTCTCCACAGATGCTGCCTGACCCTCTGAGTTACTCCAGCACTCTGTGAAGCGCCACCTATCCATGTTCTCCACAGATGCTGCCTGACCCGCTGTGTTACTCCAGCACTCTGTGAAACGTCACCTATCCATGTTCTCCACAGATGCTGCCTGACCCGCTGAGTTACTCCAGCACTCTGTGAAACGTCACCTATCCTGTTCTCCACTAATGCTGCCTGACCCGCTGAGTTACTCCAGCACTCTGTGAAACGTCACCTATCCATGTTCTCCACAGATGCTGCCTGACCCGCTGAGTTACTCCAGCACTCTGTGAAACGTCACCTATCCATATTCTCCACAGATGCTGCCTGACCCTCTGAGTTACTCCAGCACTCTGTGAAACGTCACCTATCCATGTTCTCCACAGATGCTGCCTGACCCGCTGAGTTACTCCAGCACTCTGTGAAACGTCACCTATCCATGTTCTCCACAGATGCTGCCTGACCCGCTGAGTTACTCCAGCACTCTGTGAAACGCCACCTATCCATGTTCTCCACAGATGCTGCCTGACCCGCTGAGTTACTCCAGCATTATGTGTCCATCACCAAGTCCTCTCTAAGCTCCTTTAAGTACTGCTGAATTTAAATTGTGTACCGCTCGGCAAACACAGATGCTTACACAATGCATCCGGCCTTTAGGAATCTGTCTGCTGACGTTGAGGAGAATAAGGAGTAAATGTATCCAGGATTTCTGGTTGAGAATTATCCTCAGGCCTGTTTCAATGACTGGCGGACAATCAACTCACACGTGCCTAGCCCCGACAAGGACCAAATTCTTTCCCAGAGCTGCTTCAATTCATACCATAATGAGCAAGAAATGTATCCATAACGTAAGCTTACAGACAAATTGGATTGAGATCAGTCACTGCCAATGCCAACTCAAGCATGCATTGACAGAACAGATAGGTTTAAATTTAGCCTCATGGAGAAAATCAAATTATTTGAAGCATATTCTCAATGGTTTATGAGCAAGGCTCATCTTTCTCCTATCAGCCGTGTTAAAATAGTCACAAATGGCCGTTTTGTCAAAAAGGATTAGAAGAACATGTTTACATGTTGCAGGGTGAAGGCACGAGCTGCTGTTGGAGTCTCTGGGTCTTGTTTATCCTGGGGGAACATTTGTACCGATTGCACACTCGTTGTCTGCTCCACAATTGAGAGAGAACTAAAAACGCATCAACAGAGGGTTGAGGTACTTGTTGAATCTATGTAGACCACCGTGTTGGAAGGAACTGCAGATGCTGGTTTAAACTGAAGATATACACAAAAAGCTGGAGTAACTCAGCGGGACAAGCAGTATCTCTGGAGAGAAGGAATGGGTGACGTTTCAGACTGAAGAAAGGTCTCGACCCGAATCGTTACCTATTCCTCTCCAGAGGTGCTGCCTGTCCCGCTGAGAAAGAAGGGTATGGGGAAAAAGCAGGAACGGGGTACTGATTTTGGATGATCAGCCATGATCATATTGAATGGCGGTGCTGGCTCGAAGGATCAAATGGCCTACTCCTGCATCTATTTCCTACGTTTTCTATGTTTCTAACGCAAAGGTTTGTAGGTTAATTGGCTTTGATAAAAATTATAAATTGCCCCTAGTGTATAGTCTAGTGCTAGTGTACAGTGATTGCTGGTCAGAGTGGACTCAGTTGACTGAAGAGCCTGTGTTCGCGCTGCATCTCTAAACTATCATCTCTACCGGGTATCTCTAAATCAGGACTGAGCATTACGGGACTGTTAAAAATACATATATTTTTAAATCTCCTATTTGGAGCTTGCATCATGATATGCTTCTGGATGAGTGTTGATGTGATCAGGATGTTCGGGTGGGAGATTCCATTTGTGAGTAAACTTCAATGAAGCTCTCTGAAGTGCATTCAGAGCCCAGACAGGGCACAAACTACAGTGCCGACTAGTTGATGACATACTTGTATGACGAAAGCACACACGTGCAGTACAGTTAGACGGAGTGGAATAAACTAGATCAACGAGTTTCAGTGATTGTCCCTGGCCCTTAGTGAGTCATCTTGTACTGATGTTATGTACAGTCAGAACAGGGATGTACCACAGACATTACACACACACCCTCAGGAGAGCAATGGAATTAGAGTAGATAGGTATCACAGCATCCTAACCTGGGCGCTACAGTGTTGGAGCCAGAGATCCGGGATCAATCCCGTCCACCGCCGTTATGTGTGTGTGTGTGTGTGTGTGTGTGTGTGTGTGTGTGTGTGTGTGTGTGTGTGTGTGTGTGTGTGTGTGTGTGTGTGTGTGTGTGTGTGTGTGTGTGTGTGTGTGTGTGTGTGTGTGTGTGTGTGTGTGTGTGTGTCTCTGTGTGTGTCTGTGTGTGTGTGTGTGTGTGTGTGTGTGTGTGTGTGTGTGTGTGTGTGTGTGTGTGTGTGTGTGTGTGTGTGTGTGTGTGTGTGTGTGTGTGTGTGTGTGTGTGAGTGTGTGTGTGTGTGTGTGTGTGTCTGTGTCTGCGTGTGCGTGTGTGTGTCTGTGTGTGTGCCTATGTGTGTCTGTGTGAGTGTGCGTGCGTGTGTGTGTGTGTGTAGTTTGCACGCTCTCCCTGAGACCGCGCGGTTTCACTCAGTTGCTCTGCTTCCCCTCACATCCCAACTACGTGGGTTATTTGGCCTGGAATGTGGATGAGGGGGAGAGATGATGGGAATGTGGGGAGAATTAAATGGATTGGTGTAAACGGATGGTTGATGTCCAGCTCGGACTGGGTGGGCCGAAGGGCCTGTTTCTGTTCGCACTCCTGACACCCGGGCAGTGACTGAAACAACCCCTGCACTGATGAAGAGGTTTCACAGAAAGACGCCACAGGCTGTGAAGCCAAGCAGCAGGGAAGCAGCATGAGAAACAGGGTCGTGGGCTTATGGACTATTACCACACGTGTAATGCAGAACAATTTCACGTCAAAACTCGTCACAGTGGCGCAGCGGGTAGAGCTGCTGCCTCACAGCGCCAGAGACCCAGGTTCCATCCTGACCACAGGTGCTGACTGTA
>NW_026576630.1:397500-500000 GCF_028641065.1 Leucoraja erinaceus
CTCGATGTGACAAAATGCCTGCCCAGTCGACATTCAAATGTTGACTCCCCCAGACACGAGGCCGCACAAATCCTTAGAGTCATAGAGTGATACAGCGTGGAAACAGGCCCTTCGGCCCAACTTGCCCACCCCGGCTACACTAATCTCACCTGTCTGAGTTTGGCCCAGATCCCTCCAAACCTGTCCTTATCCATGTATCTGTCTAAGATGGACACAAAATGCTGGAGTAACTCAGCGGGACAGGCAACATCTCTGGAGAGAAGGAATGTCGTTGACGTTTCGGGTTGAGACACTTCTACAGACTGATGTCAGGGGAGTGGTCGGAACATAGATAAGGAAGTGTATGGTGTGAAAGCAAGACAAAGGGAATGGAGATCAAGAAAAATGTAGAATAGATCATTGTTAGGGAGAAGTTAACAACAAAGGAACCAGAGATAAAATGTAGTCAGAGACAGTACGCTTCAGAGAACTGGGATGGGGGAGGGGATGGAGAGAGAGGGAAAAGCAAGGGCTACTTGAAGTTAGAGAAGCCATTGTCCATGAGCCTGTCTAACTGTTTCTCCCAGCCTCAACCACCCCTTCTGGCAGCTTGTTCCATACACCCACCACCCTCTGTGTGCACCTCAGATTCCTATTAGATTTTCAAGGACAACACATCGCAACTGGCAACGCATCTCGATGCCCCAACTCCCTCCCCGTCCCCAACACTCGCTGCCTCTGACAGTGCACTCCCTCGATGCCCCCACTCCCCCCCCCCCCCCCCCCCCCCCCCCCGTCCCCACCCCCGCTGCCTCTGACAGCTCACTTCCTCAGTGGCCCGTCCCTAAGCAATTCAGATGTCTTTGACAACCTTCAAAAAATCACAAGATATTCCTTTAAGAAATTTTAATTTGCGAAGAAATTAGATTTAATATAAGCATGGCAAGTTGATTGATTAGAAAACAATTACATTGTGAAATGAGCTAAACAACTGTGTTAAACCTAACATTTGCTGTGGGCCCCACCAGGATTGTCAAGAGTCCCTTGACCAATGATCCTTGCAGGGCCCACACTGCCCTCTGCCTCCTTCACTGCTAAGGTCAGTCCAAGTAGAAACTCCAGCATCAGCACCTGTAGCAGCGGCAGTCTACATCCCGGTGGTGGGAACACCGAATGAGAGTCACAGAGTCTTACAGCGTGGAAAAATGCCTTCGGCCCAACTGGCCAACATGCCCCATCTACACTAGTCCCACCTGTCTGCGTTTGGCCCATATCCCTCCAAAGCTGTCCTATCCATGTACCTGTCTGAATATTTCTTAAATGTTGCAATAGTCCCTGCCTCTTCAATTCTTCAACTTCAGAGAACCAGCACACCCTCTATCCCTTTCTCCCTCCTCCTGTCTACTCTAGACTTCCCTCACATCCCACCTTACACCTCGGCCTCCCATCACCCTCTCCCCCATACCCCTCTCACTGCACCCCCTTCCCTCCCCCTACTGCTCACCCCTCCCCTCCCTCTGGTGTTCGCAGCTGCCACCAGTCCTTCCTTATTAATTCCTCTTTTCCTACTGCCTCCTCTGGCAGCTCGTTCCGTACACCCACCACCCTTTGTGAGTAAAAGCTACCCCTCAGATTCCCATTAAATCCTCACCCCTTCACCTTAAACCTATGTCCTCTGGTCCTTGACTCCCCTACTCTGGACTGTGCATCTATTCCTCTCATGATTTTATACACCTCTATAAAATCACCCCTCATCCTCCTGCGCTCCAAGGAGTAGAGTCCCAGCCTGCTCAACCTCTCCATGTAGCTCACACCCTCTAGTGCTGGAAACATCCTCATAAATCTTCTCTGCGCCCTTTCCAGCTTGACAGCCAGAGGCTAGAGTGAAATCGTAGTCAAAACTTCCGGAGGAAAGCGAAGATGCTGCCAATTCTGTTGGAAAGTCACACCTCTCTATCCTGAGAGAAGGAACAGTGCCCTCCCGTTGACACACACCTTGACAAGCTGAGAGCCTTCCTTGCCGCATGCTTCTGCTGACATTTATTGAAGAGCTGCTGTTGCTGGAGTTATTTTTAATCCACTGTTGAACATTTAATTTAACAAATTTGACACTGCAATAATTAATACACAGCTCGAGTGCACGTGAACTAAACATGGACATACACACATGCATACACACATACAGACATAGAATATACATGCATACGCACACAAACACAGAATGCACATACACACACACATACACATACAGACAGGCACATGCCCAAGCACACATATGTACTGACATAAAACACACACACACACACAGAATACACATACACACACATACACACAGACAGGCACATGCACATACATACTGACATAGAACACACATGCACACACACACAGAATGCACATACACACAGACAGGCACATGCTCACGCACACATGCACACATACACACTGACATAGAATACACATGCACACACACACATACACACACATGCCAACACACAGAATGCACATACACACACAGACACATGCCCACAGACCACAAACATGGATACAGAGAGTACATACACATGCACCCGCATTCAGAACACTCTCACATACAACACGCGCACACACGGCAGACTAGCATGAGCAGATATATATATATACACACACGCAAACACACACACGCACGTACTGAACACCATCTCATTCTCTCCACAAATTAATATGATTTTTATTTTTCTATTGCTGGTGCCAAGATGTGAGATATTTACTGCACGATGCCCACACGTCTGACTGACAGACACACCAGGTCAGCTGCTGAATTAAATACATTTGGATTAAAGCCCATGTGAGTACCGGAGACCGTAAACTACTACCGGTGTGTTGGATGCCCCCAACTGGTTCACAGTTAAGGGCCTGTCCCACTTTACGAGGTAATTCACGAATTCTCTGGAGTTTCCCCCTTGATTCAAGCTCGCTGAATGTTCGTAACGGGTCCGTAGAGTCCATAGATATATCATAAACCAGCCGTAGGTACTCGGGACATCCTCCCGACTATGTTTTACTCGTGGACATTATTTATCAGGCTGGAAAAAACGTCCCGACTTACCTGATGCCCCGAATACTTACGGCTGACATAACGGGCCGCTACGATATATCTACGGACTCCTACCGACCCGTTACGAACATTCTGCGAGTTTGAATCAAGGGGAAAACTCGGGAGAAATCATGAATAACTCGGGAGAATTTGTGAATTACCTCGTAGAATGGGACAGGCCCTTTACCCTTCAGAGGAGGAGATCTGACCCGGTCTGGATCTATCTGTGAGTCCAGTCTATCCTTACACACGTTTGGCCCAGATCTCTCTCTACCTTTCCTACACATGTTCCTGCGCAAAGGTCCTTTAAATATTGTTTTAGTTAAGTGGTAGAGACAGATACAATAACACTTAAAAACTGTTTGGACAAATCCAAGGATAGGAAGGTTTGGAGGGAAACGGGTCAAAAGCAGGCAAATGGCATCCAACGTGGAGCAATTTCCTACACATTCCAGCATTTGCCTAAAGTCCATGATGGGCGACCAGAAGCAGGGCAGGGCATGGCAGGACAAGACAAGGCAAGGGAAGGGTGGGGCACGGCAAGGGTGGGACAGGGCAAGGGTGGGGCAGGGCAAGGGTGGGGCAGGGCAAGGCAGGGGCAGGGCAAGGGCAGGGCAAGGGTGGGGCAGGGCAAGGGGGGCAGGGCAAGGCAGGGCAGGGCAAGGGTGGGGCAGGGCAAGGGTGGGGCAGGGCAAGGCAGGACAAGGCAAGGGTGGGGCAGGGCAAGGGGGGGGCAGGGAAATGGCAGGGCAAGGGTGGGGCAAGGCAAGGACATGGGGGCAAGGGTGGAGCAGGGCAAGGGGTGGGCAGGGCAAGGCAGGGCAGGGCAAGGCAAGGGTGGGGTGGGGCAGGGCAGGGGCATGGGGGACAGGCAAGGACATGGGGGACAGGGCAAGGCAGGGCAAGGCAAGGCAGGGCAGGGCAAGGGTGGGGCAGGGCAAGGGTGGGGCAGGGCAAGGGCAGGGCAAGGGTGGGGCAGTGCAAGGGTGGGGCAGGGCAAGGCAGGACAAGGCAAGGGTGGGGCAGGGGGGGCAGGGCAAGGGTGGGGCAGGGCAAGGCAGGGGGCAAGGCAGGGCAGGACAAGGGTGGGGCAGGGCAAGGGTGGGACAGGGCAAGCTGGATTCAGGACTCGGTCAGTTCCTTGCCAAGCTGGAGCTTACTCAGTGGCGAGATCCAGGCCAGTAATAATATGGAAATGAGTTGTCTTGCAGTGATCTTGTGGATACAGCATCTGTCAGCCAGATAACAGCTGAATCCCTGGAGGGCTGGAGGAATTCTCGGCTGCCAACCACTGCACTGACAAGCTATTGAGTTCTTCCCCGTGACTGAAGGGTATCGACATCTGGCCAGGTGTCAGGCACGCTCAGAGATTCTCCGCACCCTCTACAGGCAGCGAGTAAACCTCTGTCCTTCCAAATCACACCAAGATCTGCCTTGCCCACTGCCCTCACCCATAACCAGTGGGCTCAGAATCCAGTGTACACTACGAGCCTGTAGAGTCCAAACAGCCACCACCAGTCCCCATGTCCCTGCTAACATTAGTTCAATTAAGTTTATTGTCACGTGTACTGAGGAGTAGTGAAAAACTTTTGTCATCGAGTGATACACTGTGGAAACAGGCCCTTCGGCACACCTTATCCACACCAGCCAACATGTCCCATCTACACTAGTCCCACCTGCCAGCGCTTGGTCCATATCCCTCCAAACCTGTCCTATCCACGTTCCTGTCTAACTGTTTCTTAAATGTTGGGATAGTCCCTGCCTCAACTACCTCCTCTGGCAGCTCGTTCCATACACCCACCACCCTCTGTGTGAAAATAAATCACCCCTCAGATTCCTATTAAATCTTTTCCCCTTCACCTTAAACGTATGTTGCGTGCTAACCAGCCAGCAGAAAGGCTATACATGTATTACAATCGAGCCATTTGCAGTGTACAGGATACATAAAGGAATCCACTGCCCTCTGGTGCTTCCTCATGCCAACCTCTCCCCAGCGTGTGAGAATCATACAAACATAGAAAAATAGCTGCAGGAATAGGCCATTCAGCCCTTCCAGCCAGCACCACCATCCAGTATGATCATGGCTGATCATCCACAATCAGTACCCCGTTCCTGCTTTTTCCCCATATCCCTTGATTCCGTTAGCCATGAGAACTAAACCTAACTCTTTCTTGAAAACATCCAGTGAATTGGCTTCCACTGCCATCTGTGGCAGAGAATTCCACAGATTCACAACTCTCTGGGTGAAGAAGTTCTTCCTCATCTCAGTCCTAAATGACCGACCCCTTATTCTTAGAACTAGAGGGCATAGGTTTGTTGAAGGGGGAAAGATTTAAAAGGAACCTGAGGAGCAACCTTTTCACACAAAGGATGGTGGGTGTATGGAACAAGCTGATGAGGAAGTAGTCATAAAGTCATACAACATGGAAACAGGCCCTTCGGCCCAACCAGACAAGCTCACCAATGTGCCCCATCTACACTAGTCTCCTCTGCCTGCGTTTGGCCCTCATCCCTCGAAATATTACCTATCCATGTACCTGTCCAAATGTCTTTTAAATGTTATTTAAGACAGGAGGTCTGGAATGTCTGGTCCATTGAAGGAACGTGCGATAGATTTCCAAGTGGGGACGGTGCGTGACTGGGAGGGGAAGCTGTGGGTGGTGGCGTTCTCCCGTCCTTGGTGGGAGAGCTGGTGGGTTTGGGAGGCAATTCATTTTCCTCAATATCTCTGCCAACCAAAAGCTATACACACGACCTTGTCTCAGTATACTGTTGCTATACATTTGTATTTAACTATGGTTGTGGTTATAGCCCTATCCCACGGTGCGAGTTCATTCCAAGAGCTCTCCCGAGTTTAAAAAAAAATCAAACTCGTGGTAAGCACGGAGAATGAAAGTAGTCGGAGCTCCGGGACGTCTCTTAGCGCTAACGGAAGGTACTCGGGAAGACTCGCTAACGGCAGGTAAGCACGGGAAGACTCGTGAAGATTTTTCAACATGATGAAAAATGTCCACGAGAGCCCCGAGTACCGACGAGTGGCCATTACAGTAAATCTCCGAGTTCGAATCAGGGCAAACTGGGGAAAACTCTTGGAATGAACTCGGACCATGGGGCAGGGGTTTTGGTATAGTAAGGTACACAAAAATGGTGGAGAAACTCAGCGAGTGCAGCAGCATCTATGGGGCGAAGGAAATAGGCAACGTTTCGGGCCGAAACCCTTCTTCAGACTGATGGGAGGTGGCGGGGAGAAGAAAGGAAAAAGGAGGAGGAGGAGCCCGAGGGCTGAGGGATGGGAGGAGACAGCAAGGGCTAACAAAATCGGGCGAATTCAATGTTCAAATGTATAGTATATTTGGTATAGTAATATTTTTACTGAACTGTATGCACAAAAAGGAATCTACCGAGGTACAGTGATGTTCATTGTTGTCTACAGTTCAGTACAACACTTTGATCCATCTTAGATAAGCATCTCAGATCCAGTACAAGTGTACAGCAGTAGTACACTGAGACAGTATACAGAGTTGTCAGTTTGGTGCCATTTACAAGTCCCAGTTGTTGTAGGTACAGGGTTGTTGACCTGACCATGAAGGCCTGTAGTCCTGGCAGAGTTGCAGGGTCGGCCTGGCCAAGAGTGGCCGTTGGTGTCCTCTGCCGCTGCTCCACCCCACCCATTGAACCGTCAGCATCAAACTCACAGATCACCTCACTCTTTGGCCGGGAGTCACGCACATAGCAAGCAGATTTCATTCCTGGCGGCACGGTGGCTCAGCGGCAGAGTTGACCCAGGTTCGATCCTGTGTGCGGGTGCTGTCTGTACGGAGTTTGTACCTTCTCCCCGTGACCTGCGTGAGTTTTCTCCGGGATATTCATTTTCCTCCCACACTCCAAAGACGCAGGTTTGTAGGTTAATGGGCTTGGTATAAAGGTAAATTTCCCCTAGTGTGTGTAGGATAGTGTTAGTGTGGTGGGGATCGCTGGTCGGTGCGGAGTCGGTGGGCCGAAGGGACTGTTTCCGTGCTGTATCTCTAAACGAAAGAAAAACTAAAGATCCCAGATGCACTGGGGTACTGATTGGGGATGACCAGCCATCATCACATGGAATGGCGGTGCTGGCTCGAAGGGCCTACTCCTGCACCTATTGTCTATTGTCAGTCGACAACAAACATGACTATCGAGAGCGAGAGCGAGACCGGCTTTTAAATTTCACATCTATTCAATTACTTTAATTTATATTCCCAGCTGCCTTTCATGAGATTCAAACTGGCATCTGCCTGATTACGCATCAGCCCAGAGGATTACTGGGGCAGTAACTTAGCCTGCGTACCCCAGGGGTGAGCATTGAGGGTGACGCAATCATCAGAGGCAGCTGCAAGCGGAGCAGGCACGATCCCAATGGATGGTGGAGTCACCTCAGGGGGAGAGTCAATGCCCTCCCGTCCTCTCTACACCACACAAGCTGGGAGACAGATGGAAGAACAACTTCCCAGCCACTTCACTGCCAAAGGGATGTCATTTGCCCTTGTGAACATTTCAGAGGTCACTCACTCTCTGATGCTTCCAAAGGAACAGGAATCCACAATTAAAAGCCTTATCTCTTGGGTCAGCCCACCCAGCTCAGCAAAATGCTCCACAAGTCACTCCACTCATATAGTTCAGAGGTAAATAAGGACCATGCATTAGTCAAACCCTAACACGAGGGAAAGATCCCGATTAAAATGTCACCCATCCTTTTTTAATAGTCATTCCTTCTCTCCAGAGATGCTGCCTGTCCCGCTGAGTTACTTCAGCATTTTGCGTCTATCAACTAGTGTTGCTAGGACCTATTGGGCAGCGTGGGTAAGTTGGGCTGTAGGGCGTGTTTCCACACGGTGTGACTCGACGACTCCATCCCAGTACTGGAGTCCATACCTAGATCTGACTAATCAGGAATTCCCAATCCCGGAGATGGTCCCAGAGTCCAACCCATCAGGACTTCCCAGTCCCGGAGCTGAGCGGTTAAATCGTGGCAAAGTCCCAGTCCAGTTCCACCGCCAGAACGCCATTTGGCAAGAGGATGGAGCCTTACCTATGACCTTGCCACAGTCTTTAAAATATCCCTGATTCACAAAGGCATAAAGGATGAATAAAATATAATACAATAAATTTTTGAGACAAATAAAGTTAATTAAAAAGTCATTAGGATACATAGATAATTTAAGATATTAAAATAAAATAGGAGACAAATGAGCCAGCAGATAGGGAACAGATTCGAGCCGGTTACAGTGTACAAATGCATGATATGGGAGTAATATTTAGTGCAAGGTAAAGCCAGTAAAGTCCAGTCGAGGGTAAAGTCCGTGGGGCTACAATCCCCGACTACCAGCCACTATCCCCCCTGTAAACATATATCCATAGACAGGTTAGGGTCTGCATATTCAACTCAGGGTGGGGGAGATAGGGATGAAGAGCCACGGGTCTTTACAACACAGGGACTGCAGGACCCTTGCCGTTGCACGCTGCACTGCCTCTGGGTAATAATGTCTTCTATTGTTGGTTAACTCTCCCCTGCAACTCCATGCAGCTGTTAATTAACATCGTGCTGCAGCTAGCTCCGTGCAATCTCCGCTCGCAGGAGGCTGAGATTACACTGATTACTGCAGGAGGGAAGCTGACATGCAGGCAGCACATCGCAACGCAACGCAACGCATCGCAACGCTCGCCGCAGCAAATCCACCCCACAAGGGCAGCGTTTTAGAGCAGGACAAGCCCGGCGTGTTACAGCCGGGGGCGGGGGGGAGAATTCCAGAATATGGGGAAGTGGGGTTAGAACAGGCTACAGAACAGGGAGGATAGCTGGAGATGGAGAGGGTTGTAGTAATAGAGACAACTGTAGGGGGTTATATAGACAAGGACAATTAGATGACAAAGGTGATTTTAAAATGGTGGTGCAGTTTAACCAAGAGCCCCTTTGTGTCTGTGTGTGGGAGTGGTAGAGGCTCAAGTCCAGAGGTGAGGAGGACACAACCAGGCCATTGGCCTCTGCATCAGAAGGTTGTGGCAACGTCCTTCATTTCTGCGAGTACCACACTGCGGGAGGCGACATCTTATCAATGATAAACCCAGGCATCCTCAGCTCTATTCAGGGGAAGAGTAACAACCCAGCCATTTTGAGGAAGAAATGGAAACTCCATGCTCCTGGACTGACTGCAGTGCAGTCCACTATGATGTTTAAGAAGGAACTGCAGATGCTGGAACAATCGAAGGTAGACAAAAATGCTGGAGAAACTCAGCGGGTGAGGCAGCATCTATGGAGCGAAGGAAATAGGTGACGTTTCAAAGAGTGCTAGAGTAACTCAGCAGAACAGGCAGCATCTCGTGGAGAGAAGGAATGGGTGACGTTTCACAGAGTGCTATAGTAACTCAGCGGGACAGGCAGCATCTCCGGAGAGAAGGAATGGGTGACGTTTCGGGTCGAGACCCTCTTCAGACTTCTTCAAACTTCTTGAGTCTGAATAACTGACGGAGCGGAGGTGATGAGCGAAACGATGACCGAGCCTGTGTTTGGTCTCGCCGATATATAGGAGTCCACACCCAGAACAGCGTATATAGTAGATGAGGTCGGAGGAGGTGCATCTGCAGTGCATTGTAGATGACACACACTGCAGACACTGTTCACCAGTGGTGGAGGGAGGGAGGGGGTGTTTCAGGTGGTGAACGGGATATCAATTGAGTCTGCTGCTTGGTCCTGCAATGGTGACAAAGAATTGAGATGCTGTCTGACCCGCTGAGTTCCTCCAGCCTTTTGAGTCCATCTTTGGTTTCAACCAGCATCTGCAGTTCCTTCCTACACAAAGTTGTTGTTGGTGCCGTGGTCAAAGTGGAGAGTGTTCCATCGCACTCCTGACTCGTGCCATGTAGACGGTGGAAAGGCCTTGGGATGTCAGGAGGTGGATCCCCAACCTCTGGCCTGCTCCTGTAGGCAAGGGATCTATGTGGCTGGACCGGGTAGGAGCCTTTATGAAGGTGATGGACTCAATGATAGGAAATGCACAGGATATCATGAGTAGGTGCTGGAGATGGTAAATGCAATCAATAAACCAAATGAAATGCTCAAAGTAATGACACCTCCACCTCACACTTCAATGGATACCCAAGATCGACACAAAAAGCTGGAGTGACTCAGCCGGCCATTAGGTCTTAAGTGATAGGAGTAGAATTAGTCCATTCGGCCCATCAAGTCTACTCCACCATTCAATTATGGCTGATATATCTCTTCCTTCTAACCCCATTCTCCTGCCTTCTCCCCATAACCTCTGACACCCGCATTGATCAAAAATCTATCTATCTCTGCCTTAAAAATATCCAGTGACTTGTGGCCTCCACAGCCTGCTGTGGACAGACAGCATCTCTGGAGAAAAGGAATAGGTGACGTTTCAGGTCGAGACCCTTCGTCAGACCTTATCTCTCAGTGTGCCTGCTGGATCTGGAAGGAACGGAAGCCAAAGATAACTCATCTGGCATCCGGCCATCTGAGGGAAACTGTGTCTCTCCCTCTCTTCATCTCCAGGTCAGGCTGCTCACAGTCGCTGCTGAAGTCTGTCAGGACCGCACCTCATCTATCCTTTCACCTTTCTGCAAGTGGCTGATGTTGCTATGGGAACATCTCCCTAGCGTTGAGCAGAGTCACACAGATTTTCCAGCTTCAGATTCCCCACCCCCTCTCCGATTCACTACTGCAAGTCACAGCGTTGCAGGGTAGATACTGGCCTGGCCCCGTGCAAGAACAATCCAGCCAGACCCCTCTTCCCTTTCCCCGTTCCCCCGCAAACTCTCCCCCTTCAATGCCCAATCTCGCTCCCAGTAGAATCTGCCTCCACTCCCCACCAAAGATAAATCCAATAGCTGGATTATTCAGCAGGTCAGACAGCATCTCTGGAGAAAAGGAATAAGTGACGTTTCGGGTCGAGACCATCTTCTTCCTTCTCTCCAGAGATGCTGTCTGACCCGCTGAGTTACTCCAGCTTTTTGTGTCTATATTCGGTTTAAACCAGCATCTGCAGTTCGTTCCTTCCTACACATTTCGTCCTCCCCTCCACCTGGGTGGGCATCCCTGCCACACTGCCTCAAGAAGGCAGCTAATATCAAAGACCCACTCCAATGATCTTGCTGCTACCCTGGGGAAAATACAGGTGATCTCTCGGGACCATTACCTCCAGATGGAGTGGGAGATTGCAACCTTCACGTGGTCCACCCTGTTTCGGCTAATTCAATCAGCCTGCCGTGCACAAACAGACTTACAACTTTAGGCTGTGCATGCCATACGCAAGAAGAACCTCCAGATACGAGAACAGCTTCTTTCCACCTACCATCAGGTTGGTGAACAACCCTGCACAATCTCACTGCACTCAAAAGCATCGGACATTGTCTCAATACTCCTCCCTGAGACTAGTCTGGGCTGCTCTCTCATCAATTGGTAGACGCATTTCAAAGTCATCGGTCATTGTATCAATAAACAGCAACCTGGGGCAAGTCTGGGCTTGCCTTTCTGTATCAATCTACTGGAGAAAAGCCTTAGAGACAAAATATTAGTTGTAATAGTCCGGGATTCCATTATATATATTAAAAAGCATTTGACCTTATCAGGACCAAACAACATAGGTCTCTGGATGAGGTTCAACACTTCATACTTCAGCTCACACTAGTCTGGGTACCTAGTATAACAGGTAATTTATTGTACCATCGTTAATTGTATAATTATTTTTGTATTGTTACATTTAATGTGCCTGTAAAACTGCAGTAAATAAGAATTTAATTGCACCAGTCCCAGAGTATTTGATGGTTATACACTCTTGACTCTTGGTTCTCTCGACTTGACTTCCACCACTCACTGTGGATGATGGGGTCTCCTCATATCAGAGCATTTTTGTGTACCCTCCTCATATCACTCCTGGTTCCTCTCCCTCCAGGGGCCTTGAGCTGAAGTCCTGATTACAGGAACTCCAGTGAGGGTTCACGACTCTGCTGATACTCCCGGTATGGAGCAGAGTACAGAGGGGGGTGGGGGGGAAGGTCAGGAGTTAGAGGAGGGATCTCCCTGTCCGTCTGCTCCTGGGCCTGGTCAAGATGGCCATTTGTGGGTCCAGGCAGCCAAGCCCTAACTATGCCCCTTGCTATCCTGCACACCTCTCTCAGCCTCCTACTCTGGAAGGAAAACAATCCCAGCCCTTCTGGATCACTCCAGCCCAAGCAACAGCGGTGGTTCAGTGACCTCCGCAGCACCTTCTCCAAACATCACAACACATGTCAGAGAAAGCATTTATCCCTCTTCCCAAGCAGCTTTATCAGAGTCATTAGCCTTTCGGGAATGAAAGGTTTTGATGCCTTGTAAACTGGAGGGAGTAAACAGACACAAATGATCAGGAATTCATGTGGTCACATCACCAGCTGAATCTGCTGCATTCTAATCTGCAATAATGTCTTACAAATACCCAGCAGCTAAATTCACTGATCTGTGCAAGCACTTGGCTCCTTCAACAGACAGAATTATTCATCAAACCATGCCTAGACAAAGAGATACTTTCTCCTGAAATTAAGGCAGACCTGTTGAGAGATTGTAAAGCGATGGACTGAGATCTCTCCGCTTGCCGATGAGACCAAGGCTGAGGGTCATCAATAACTGACCAATATCAGATATCAATAGCTATCAATAGCTGGGGTTGGGAATATGCTGGGGCTTTGCGCAACACCAGAGAGAGGATTAACTGTTCAAATCCACGAGGTACAGAAGGAGAGGGCAATGAGGGAACTGGTGAGAGGCAGGTGAAGCTCACCCCACCCAGAGAGAGCTACTGGGGTCACAGCTCCCTATGATGTAAAGACAGGCCCTTCGGCCCACCCTATCTGTGCTAACCACCAATCATCCTTTGGTAGACACAAAATGCTAGAGTAACACAGCGGGACAGGCAGCGTCTCTGGAGAGAAGGAATGGGTGACATTTCGGGTCGACACCCTTCTTCAGACTGATGCCAGGGGAGTAGGCAGGACAGGGATAGAATGTAGTCGGAGACTGGTGGGAGAACTGGGAAGGGGGAGGGGAGGGAGAGATTTAAAGCAAGAGCTATTTGAAGTTAGAGGTCAATGTTCATACCGCTGGGGTGTAAGCTGCCCAAGCGAAATATGAGGTGCTGCTCCACCAATTTGTGCTGGGCCTCACTCGGACAATGGAGGAGGCCCAGGGCAGAAAGGTCAGATTGGGAATGGGAGGGGGAGTTGAAGCGCTGAGCAAACGGGAGATCAGGTAGGTTAAGGCGGACTGAGCAGAGGTGTTCAGTGAAACGATCGCCGAGCCTGCCCTTGGTCTCGGCGATGTACAGCAGAGTTCCTCTGTGCTCTCTGACATCAATCACCCATTTATACTTCTCCAATTTTATTCACCCCACAGTTTAAAGAACAGTCTCGACCCGAAACGTCCCCCATTCCTTCTCTCCAGAGATGCTGCCTGTCCCGCTGAGTTACTCTAGCATTTTGTGTCTACCCCCATCAACTCAGCCAGATTCTCCCCCTCACCCACACACACACACTTGGGGTCATCTACATCAGCCGATTGACCCACCGACCCAGATGTCTTTGGCCGTGGGAGGATACTGGAGCACTCCACACGAGTAGAGTGGGCCTGAGGTTGGGATTGAGCCCGGGTCTCTGAGCCGTGAAGCAACAACTCTACTCTCTGTTCCATTGTGTTGAGGCAATAGCAGTGCTGAAAGTGTCCGACAATAACCACTTCCCCCTTCTTTGTAAATTCCAACTCCCAAATTGAATCGCTCGTACAGATGCCAAGCTGTGCTGTTGTACCCTGTCGGTTCTTTGTGCTTGAGAGCAGACTTTCAAGCATCCAGGCTCACGGTCACTCCTTCAGTACGCTAAAGGTTAATGGAATACTGTCAGTGAATTGAAAAGCCTTGTTCTTGCAGCAGGATGAGATTTCGTTCCCGATATCGTCACACAATGGAGCAGTCACACCTCAGCTGAAACACTCAAAGATGACACATAACAGAGGCCATCTTCAGTGGATTGTGCCTTGCTATCTCCATTTGCCTTATTCAGCCAGACTGCGACAGAGCCTGTCACCTGGAGATTTCAATGAAACTTGGTAAGTTTTCATAGAGCTGGGTGCAGGGAGGATGTTTCCCTTACCCAAGCAGTCTCAGACCAGGAGTCACGGTCTCAAGAGAAAAGGTCAGCTGTTAATGTTCATAAGTGTTAGGAGCAGAATTTAATCCATTCAGCCCATCAACTCTACTCTGCCTTTCAGCCATGGCTGATCTATCTCTCCCTCCTAACCCCATTCTCCTGCCTTCTCCCCATAACTCCTGACACCTGTACTAATCAAGAATCTATTTAAAAATATCCACTGACTTGTGGCCTCCACAGCCTAGTGTGGCAAATAATTCCACAGATTCACCACCCTCTGACTAAAGAAATTCCTCCTCATCTCCTTCCTAAAGGAATGTCCTTTAATTCTGTGACTGACTTCTGTTCAAATGAAATAACCAGACAGCACAGAAACAGGCCTATTCAGCACCACATCCCTTCTGCCCAAGATGCCCATGGAAATTAGTCCTATTTGCCCACCCATGACTCTGGGGTCAAGGAAAGAGCGTTCACATCACGGCCCTATTTTCACCAATCTTTCCACCACCACCACACGCAAGAAGCACAAGAAGTGACACCATTGTATGCACTGGCTGAACAACTAATCTTGTGTGTGTACTCGATAAGAAGACCTTTGACCCTTATCCCTCCAAGCCTTTCCTATTCATGTACCTGCCCAAATATCTTTTAACAGTTGTTATTAATAGCCTCACCCACTTTCTCTGGCAGCTTGTTCCATATACCTCTCACCCTCTGTGAGAAAAAGCTGCCCGTCAGGTTCCTATTAAATCTTTCCCCTTTCACCCGACACCTACTTGGATCAGAAGCAGTATGCAGCGGCAGAGTGGTGAAGGATGCCGACAACTTTGCTTGGCCCGGCTGAGCTTGCAAAACCGCCCGGACAACAGGCCTTAATGGTCAGCTGCACCGAGGAACTTGGACTTTGAAAATGGCGCCAAAACCTACACCTCTTGGATATTGGTCTCTGTGGCCTATTTCAATACACTTTGTACTTAATCTAGGGTTGTGCTGATGAATAGGTTCTGCAGTTGTATAGGGCTCTGTTAAGACAACATCTGGAGTATTGTGTACAGTTTTGGTCTCCTAATTTGAGGAAGGACATCCTTGTGATTGAGGCAGTGCAGCGTAGGTTCACGAGATTGATCCCTGGGATGGCAGGACTGTCATATGAGGAAAGATTGAAAAGACTAGGCTTGTATTCACTAGAGTTTAGAAGGATGAGAGGGAAAATCTTATAGAAACATATAAAATGATAAAATGACAGGACAAACTAGATTCAGGAAAAATGTTCCCAATGTTGGGCGAGTCCAGAACCAGGGGCCACACACAGTCTTAGAATAAAGGGGGGGGCATTTAAGACTGAGGTGAGAAAAAACTTTGTCACCCAGAGAGTTGTGAATTTGTGGAATTCCCTGCCACAGAGGGCAGTGGAGGCCAAGTTACTGGATGGATTGAAGAGAGAGTTAGATAGAGCTCTAGGGGCTAGTGGAGTCAAGGGATATGGGGAGAAAGCAGGCACGGGTTATTGATTAGGGACGATCAGCCATGATGATAATGAATGGCGGTGCTGGTTCGAAGAGCCAAATGGCCTCCTCTTGCACCTATTTTCTATGTATAATAGTAATTCTTTGCTGAACTGTACTAAAAAAAAGGAATATCACTATTCTTAGGCCCCCTTCGGTCATGGCTGACCATGGATGTCTCCAGAGTGCTATTTCCTATATGGAGGACGCCTGTGCGTGACTTTGTTTAACGTGGGGAGACTGGTGCACAGACGGCCACCACACACACGGTCCTTGACAGATCTGGGTCAAGATCCAGTGGCATGGAGTCCAAGACGACCGGAGACCCTATCCTGCTGCAGCCTTCATCCGCCTTCCCAGCGGTTTTGACGCTTCACTAATGTCAGCCATCGTCCTCCGCCTGTTCTTGGTTGGATTGCTCTTACCACCCTCTCACTCAGCCATGATCATAGTGAATGGCAGTGTTTGCTCGAAGGGCCGAATGGCCTACTACTCCTATTTTTCTATGTTTCTACTCCAGTATTTTGTGTCTATCTTTGGTTTAAACCAGCATCTGCATTTCCTTCCTACACATTAGAACAAAGCGCTCTTACCCTCTCCTCCACAGCCTCTGATGGTAAGAGGGTGGGAATTGATGCTGATGCTGTACTAATGACAAAGGTATTCCACACTGACTGCCTGGGATTGGGCTGTGCTGGAGCGTGCCTCTCCAGTCCTCTGTGTGTGCAGCAGCAGAACACTGTGAGGAGATGAGAAGGGGTGGAAGTGGAAGCACACGCCTTCACTTTCTTTGATTACTTTGTGATGGGATTTTGTATCTGCAAAACCTGCAGGAAATTGGGGTCAGAGCTGAAATAGCTGCACAGGCCCGGGACGTTTCCACGGATCTGACCTTCACGCCGCCATTTCAATAGCAAGGAGCAGCTCCAGGAAGGAGACAAGACAACTTGGAAATGAGAAATCAATGGCAGTGCTGGGAGTGTCTACAAGCGACAGACACATAAATTGTCAGGTGGTGCAGTGAAGACATCAACAGACGACAGCCTTTACGCAGAAATCGCCATCTCTCCCTGCCGCGCAGACCTCACCTATCACACCACAACAATCTCGCCCTCCTCCACCCCTACACCCCCCCTACAGGCATCAACTGACGACAGCCTTTACACAGAACTCTCCATCTCTCCCTGCCGCGCAGACCTCACCTATCACCCCATCACAACACCCCTCCTCCGTCACAGTCACAACAATCTCGCCCTCCACCACCCCCTACACCCCCCCCCCACACACACACACTACCGTCCCAACAACCGCCCCTACACCACTACACCCCCCCCCCCCTACACCACCCACCAGTCACAACAATGTCGCCCTCCTCCACCCCTACATGCACCAACCCTACATGCCTACACCCCCCCACACCCCTACACCCGTACACCGCCCCGCCCATCTCAACATGACCAAGCACAGTACCATCTTCCCCATCGTAAGGGCAGGTGGAAGCCTCCACGGATGCTGCCCGAGCTGCTGATAAATCCCAACGCAAGAAACATCAAAAGAGTAGCAGGCCACTCAGCCCCACAAACCTATCCCCCATTCAGTGGTGTCAGTTTAGTTTATTGTCACATGTACCGAGGTACAGTGAAAAGCTTTTGTTGCGTGCTAACCAGCCAGCTGAAAGACAATACATAATTACAAGCCATCGAGCCGTCCACAGTGTACAGAGACATAAGGGAATAACATTCAGTGCAAGGTATTGCCAGAAAAGATGGATCGAAGATAGTCCGAGGGTCCCCGATGAGGTAGATAGTAGCTCGGGGCCGCTCTCTGGTTGTGGTAGGATGGTTCGGTTGCCTAATAACAGCTGAGAAGAAATTGACGCTGAATCTGGTGGTGTGCGTTTTCCCACTTCTGTACCTTTCAGCGTGACCATGGCTGATCTATGCTGGACTCAACTCAGATCTCCATCACTGTAACTCAATTCCTCGATCGTTCAAATCTTTTTTTATCTCCACCCTAAATATATTTAATGATGCAGCCTTCATCCCCCTTGCTGGCAGAAGATTCCCTAGATTCGTCACCCTCTTGAGAGAAGACATTTTTGCCCGCCTCAGTTTTAAACGAGGAACTATCTCTCCCCCACTGGTGAAAACATCTCGGCATCTCCCTCATCAAGACGCTTCCATTTACTTTCCCAACATCCGTCGCCAATGGATTTCACAGCCTCCATCCTTAAGCGTCAGTGTATCTGCGCCAGGGCTGAGCCGCCTGCCAGCTTCGTTGCTGCCTCGAGCCAAAGCAGCTGCCTTTAAACCACAGCCTGCCCACTTCCCAATGGATCTCCTGCATTGCTAATATTCACTGGGGAAGCCTTCCTGAATATCGCCACGCTTCCCGCATGGAAGTGCAGGTATTAACGCAAGAAATTAAAAAAAAGGTCTGGAATGCAGGATACAGGGTTTAAAAGCACGGCTTACATGATCAAAAGGCTTTGATCAAATTGGACAAGGCAATGGGTTCCGATTCACTTCTGGCCAGACTATACAATCAGGACATTAATACCTGAACGTGGATTCTGCAGGATGACAGGAGGCAAGAGAAACTGGTTACAGGATTATTTACACTGGATTACAGAAAGCAAATGGGGATTTAGTGGAGTTCTTTTCTTAAATTATGAGAGGGCTTTGATAGCATTTAACGGGAACAGATAAATCACTGTGCTCTGGGAGCCACTAACAAACAATCATCAACTTATAGTCCTTCCCACCTGCATTACAAGAGCAGGGATATGTGTCCGGTTGTGGGGGCAAGGGAGAAGGGGGGAAGGGGGCAGGACAAGGGGGAAGGAGAGGGCAAGGGGAGGGTGGGAAGATGCAATACAATGCCTTCTTCCATGAAGAAGGTGAAGAGAGATAGTGAGAAAGCTGCTTCAGTACACTGAGCTAACATTTCCATTTGTTCCAGGCACGATCAACACACATGCCCGCATTTACATAGCACCCCAATTCAACACTCCAAAACAGTGCGCAGTTGTTCAACTGCACAGGAGTAAAGCAACACCTATAATTTTTATAGACAATAGACAACAGGTGCAGGAGTAGGCCATTTGGCCCTTCGAGCCAGCACCGACCATCATTCAATGTGATAATGGCTGATCATTCACAATCAGTTCGTGCCTTCTCCCCATATCCCCTGACTCCGCTATCTTTAATTTTGCAAAACTCAGTATCTCAGGACTCGAGGGTGTGAGCTACAGGGCGAGGTTGAACAGGCTGGGACTCTACTCCTTGGAGCGCAGGAGGATGAGGGGTGATCTTATTGAGGTGCACAAAAAATCATGAGAGGAATAGATCGGGTAGATGCACAGAGTCGTTCTGGGGGGAAGGAATTGGTGAAGTTTCGGGTCTAGACTCTTCAGACCCCGTTCCTTCCATCCAAAGATCGCCCATTCCTTCCCTCCAGAGATGCTGCCTCACCCGCTGAGTTTTTTGTGTCTACCTTCATAAAGACGTTGTCTAGATTGGAGGACTTTGATTACGGTCAGAGATTGGATCAGTTGGCTTGTTTGCCATGGAATGAAGAAGGCCAAAGATTACCCGATAGTAGTATATAAGATTACGAGGCATAAATATGAGAGGCATAGTCAGAATAATTTCCCCATGATAGGGGTAGCATCTGGGAAAGGTGAGAAATGTAGTCCTAAAGGGGATCTAAGGGATAACATTTTTTTGATGCACAGAGTAGTTGATATTTAGAACTTACTGCCAAGGGAGATAGTGAAATGACATACAATAACTACTTTGAAGAGGCATTTAGAAATGAAAATTAAAGGGAAAGATATGGACGTAATGTAGTGAACATGGAATATGCGGATAAACAAGGTTAGCATTACATGGTGGGCTGAAGGGTCCATTTCTGTGCTGTACAACATAATGCTAGAACTTCTCGTGATATTGTGGAGTGTACCACACCTCAGGGACTGCAGGGTTTCAAGAGAGAGATCAGCACCACCTTCTCAAGGGCATTGAGGAATGGGCAATTAAATGCTGATTCAGCATGCGTAGACCACGCCCCTTGATTAAATACATAAAGGCCATGGGAACAGGAAATATAGCCGCTATGATCGCACTGCACGATGTCAGCAGCTACGCCCATTATTTTGCTTTGCATTCAGCTACATCCACGAGTCCCTATATCTGGGGACACATCATTTTCTCCCAGCTACTTTCTCAACATCCCCACTTGCTAAATCTTCCCAAAGCTGGATGAGCAGAAACCAAGCCTAAGGGTTGACATTATATCTCCATCGCCATCTCCATTCCTAGTCTCCAACTCCATCCCTTCAACTCAAACCTATCTGAATCTCAACATCTCTGCCTCATGAGGTGGTCCTGGGTTCATTTTATTACCAAGACCCTCTGCTTTCACTGTCATAAGGTCATGTGATAGAAGCAGAATTAGGCCATTCGGTCCATCAAGTCTATTCTACCATTCAATCATGGCTGATTTATCTCTCCCCCCTAACCCCATTCTCCTGCCCTCTCCCCACAACCCCCGACACCCATATTGATCCAATCACCAATATCGTCAAAAGTCCCGCACCATTCAATGTGCTTCCACTGCCCTTTCAGCCAACACAATCCTCCTTATTTCACAAAAACCTAGAGTAACTCAACTGGTCGGGCAGCATCTCTGGAGAAAAGGAATAGGTGACGTTTCGGGTTGAGACTCTTCTCTTGACCCGAAACGTCACCCATTCCTTTTCTCCAAAGATGCTGCCTGGCCCGCTGAGTTACTCCAACTTTTTAGGTGTCCATCTTCGGTGTAAATCAGCATCTGCAGTTCCTTCCAATAGACTCTCCTTATTTCACATCTGGCCCCGAGTCTCAGAAAACCAAGTGCACTGAAAAGCAGTAGAACAAAGAATGCAGAGCGGGCTGCTTTACGCAGAAAACTGCAATGAGTGGAAGAGAATCATGTAAAAGTGATGTGCATAAAATCAATCTTAGCAATACTGCCAGCAGGTTTGAAGGACCTAATTATTCCCATTCTGGTGGCAAGAATCTTGTCACCAAGTGCAATCCTTATCTTAAATCTCTGAGCACAGATCTCTGACACACTCATCATAAAAGATGCTTACTGTACCTGTATTTTCTCATTCGATGCTTTGCAATTTTGTCGACATTTAGCTCAATCATTTCAATGACAAAATAGACAGTGCGAACTCCTCTCTCACCTTCTCCGCTCTTTAACCCGAGATGGAAGACATCAGCACACAGAAAGACTAAGTGCAGGATTTGTGTACAGGAATATTCGGTCATAACCCAAGGACATTCTAAATTACTCTACAGACACACTTCGCTAAATCCAGACTGAAAAATATGCCACACTACATCCAAGACGGCGTCCAACTCATGTGACTATTTGGGTGCTAGCCACAGAAGCAAATCTACAATCACATATTATAATCCCTCTACACTCTTAAATCGCTATTCCTACAGCAATCGGACTTTACTGGCTTTACCTTGCACTCAGCGTTATTCCCTTATCATGTATCTATAACCCTGTAAATGGCTCAAATGTAATCATGTATTGTCTTTCAGCTGACTGGATAGCAAGCAACAAAAGCTTTTCACTGTACCTCGGTACACGTGACAATAAAGTAAGCTAACTAAACTAAGTCTGAAGAAGGATCGCATCCTGAAACGGTTCTCCAGAGATGCTGCCTGTCCCGCTGAGTTACTCCAGCATTGTGTGTCTATCTACAAACTAAACTAATCGTCACTGGGTGGAAATCCTGGAACTCCCTCCCGACCAGCACCGTTGGAGCCCCTTTCCCACATGGCCTGCAGCGGTTCATGGAGGCAGCTCACCCCCACCTTCTCTTAAGGATGTTAGAGATAAGCGATAAATGCTCAGCCTTCCCAGTGTCACCCAGAACCCAAAAAATAACTTCTGTCTCTTCAATAATGGACAACGACTTGAATTAATCATTTTTAACCTTCAAACATTTTGCCCCAGGAAGTTTCACAGCAGAACAATCAAATGAAAATGGACACTGAAACATACAAGGAGAAATGATGACGTGACTTAAACACAAGTAGGTTATGACTAGACACAGAGTGGTGCTGGAGTAACTCAGCGAGTCAGGCAGCATCTGTGGAGAACATGGATATGTGACGTTTCACAGAGTGCTGGAGTAACTCAGCGGGTCAGGCAGCATCTGTGGAGAACATGGATAGGTGACGTTTCGGGTCGAGACACTTTTTGCACTTTCTCTGCAGCTATAGTTCTGTATTTGGCATTCTGCTTCTTTTCTCCTTTTGCACAACCTGTTGTACTCACACATGGTATGATTACACAGGATAGTACACAGAACAATGTGTTTCACTATCTCAGTACACGGGACAACCTCGCTCCTTCTAGGGGTCTATGGGTCTTGAGGCTAAGGAGTAGGCCTATGACCCTTCCACAGAGGGGGCAGGAGGGGGTGAGTGGGCAGTGTGTGAGGTGGTCACTCCTCCCACCCCTTACACGGGGTCTCTGTGCGCTCCTGACCCACGGACTGCAGGTTCCCAACCCCAACATTCCCTCTCCACTCCGAGCGGCGGCTGTGGGCCGGAGATTCCCGGGAGCGGTGATATTAGGCGGGTGAGTGAGGTGTCTGGACATAAGGTCATAAGTGATAGGAGCAGAATTAGGCCATTCAGCCCATCAAGTCTACTCCGCCATTCAATCATGGCTGATCTATCTCTCCCTCATAACCCCATTCGCCCCATAACCCTTGACACCCATACTAATCAAGAATCTATCTATCTCTGCCTTAAATATATCCACTGACTTGTAGCCTCCACAGCCGTCTGTGGAAAAGAATTCCACAGATTCACCACCGTCTGACTAAAGAAATTCCTCCTCGTCTCCTTCCTGAAAAAAAGTCCTTTAATTCAGAGTCTGGGACCTCTGGTCCTAGACTCTCTCACTAGTGGAAACATCCTCTCCACATCCACTCTATCCAAGCCTTTCACTATTGGGTAAGTCCGGTGCAACGTGTAATTGGGATCTCAGTGAAGAGGTCTGCCTGGGAAGAGAGTGATGTCAGCTCACATCAGGGAGAACCTTGCAGCAGGGTTCCACATCAGCCACCCCCCCCATCAACACCAACAATTCCACCTCTTGCAGCAACAAGTTATAGCAACAATTGTGAAACCTGATGGATGAATGGGTGAGGAGGAAATGACTACAGAATGTGCAGGAGAAGTACAGATTAATCAACAAATTGGCGCAGCCAGAGATTCGGCAGCTTTTCTCTGACTGGTGTGTATTTACAGCACAATAGCGCCCGCTAAAAGCTTCTTTAGTGTGACAGCGATGCCTTGGAAACACAGCTTGCAGCAATTTACCTCATTTAACTAAAATAACTGCTCAAGAGAGCTGAGAATTTAATGCCTGAACCAAGAGTCAATAGGATGTGTCAATGGGGCCTGAGCCAAACAATTCCGTCTGGTGGCATCGACCCCGATGAAGGAGAGGTGGCAGATGCCAGGCAGGAGATGGTGGTAACAGGGCACCAGTGTCATATAGTCACAGAGCTCACCATGCCAGGTGCCCATCCACGCTAGTCCCAGTTGCCAGATCACTCTAAATCTATCCATGTACCTGTCCAAATGTCTTTTAAATGTGCAGGAAGGAACTCCCACCAAAGACAGACACAAAATGCTCAGTCACAAGAAGGGTCCTCCCAAAACGTCTCTCCAGAGGTGCTGCCTGACACGCTGAGTTACTCCAGCGTTTTGCGTCTTTTAAATGCTCTTATTGTATCTGCCACATCCACGTCGTCTGGTAGCTTGTTCCATTTGCATACCACTAGTGTGGGCCTGACAGTCCAAAGATGTGACAAGTGATGGGAGTGGGTTACAGAGACCGGGAGGGGGTGGGAGGAGGAGTTACAGAGATGTGGAGGGGTGTAGGGGTCGGTGGAGGGGCTACAGAGATGGGGAGGGGTGGAGGGTACCGGAGGGATTACAGAGAGGTGTGTAGGTACAGGAGGGGGAGAGAGGCGGAGGGGATTACTGACATAATGAGAGGTGTGGGCAGTTTGGGGAATCTCCATGTGATGTCTGCAGTGTCCTCTACCCCCCACCACCACCCTGGAGAATGAAGAGGTCAACAAGCAGTCTGGTAGCAGAGATGAGCCTGATCTTCGAGCTCCAGGCATGCAGCAGAATGACTCAGTACTGACAACTAACGATCTCACGACTGCAGGTAGGGTTTTCCTAATGAATAGAAAACACACCCAAATCCCCGATGTATACAATGCGGCAATCTCCATCGATTGACATAATACTTGCTTATAAACTCAATAGGAGCCGTCAAGATACAACCAAATGATTATTGGAAGGATAAACGTATGCAGTGAGGCAGTGAAAGGGTAGTGGGGGAGCAATGAGACAAAGCAGCTTGCTATCAGACATAAAGGCAGCACAGTCTTGATGGGCTGAATGGTCTGGCAAGCAGAGTAATGGGACCCGTCAATGGTGATGGCAAGGGGTGTTTAGGGGGCCAACAATGAAAGCAAGAGTTGGTATCTGGGGTGCCGATGGGATGTAAGGTGCTGGCTCGAAGGGCTGAATGGGCTACTCCTGCACCTATTGTCTATTGTCTAAGGGAGATGGGAAACACCAGGACAGCGGTTGTCGAAGTTCTGCTGCGCCAACACTGAACGATACGTGTGGGCTGCACGGTGGCGCAGCGGGTAGAGTTGCTGCCTCACAGCGCCAGAGACCCCGGTTCGATCCTGACTGCGGGTGCTGTCTGCACAGAGTTTATACTATATGTTCTCCCCGTGACCTGCATGGTTATCTTCAGGATTACCGGTTTCCTCCCACACTCGAAAGACCGACAGTTTTGTCGGTTAAAATTGGCTTGGTATAATTGTAAATTGTCCCTAGCGTGTGCAGGAATAGTGTAAATGTGTGGAGATCGCTGATAGTGCACGGACTTGGTGGACTGTTTCCACGCTGTATCTCTGAACTAAACTAAAAAGACTGTCCCACTGACCCACTCCAAACGTGTGGGTCAGTGGGTAAATCGCCTATTATAATTTGCTTTCTAGCGTGTGGGTGAGAGGTGGAATCTGGTGTGAACGTGGGGAGAATGTAGGGGAGAGGGTAGAGTTGAAGATGTCCTGGTTGTGTTGCTCCTGGGCCTGGCCAAGCTAGCCATGAGCGCCCCGGGGATTTCCGGTGCGGCTGGGCATTTGAAAATTTAGTGTCTTAGATAATTTGGTGATTTTGTAATATTATTTTGGAAATAAATGGGCATCTCTTGTCTCACTGGCCCAGACTGGGGAAGGACAGTCAGGAGTCACATATAGACTCAGATTTCATCTGTAGACATCAGCCAGCTAGGTTTGTATGATAAACCATGTTTTACAGCCTCTATAACTGATACCTATTGTCCCCCCCCCGTCCCCCCCATAGGAGAAGCGTCCATGTCGCGGGGATGGAAACTGGAAATATCCTGAGCTAATTCTGCTACCACCCATCATCTATTGCGACGTGATCGCTTCCACTGAAGCTTGCGTGCGAGGTGAACATTTGTAACAAGATGGACACGAAAAGAAGACAAAGACTGATACCTGTTATATTAAAAAATCACTGATCAATATAATGAACTGTATTTTAGTTCCCCATCTGGTGGGATTCACACACATCTCTGTAGCAGCAGCTCTTTGCATCACTGATCACTCTATTCCCCTCCTTCCCAGGCTTTGGAGTATAGAAGACTCCTATACAAGCAGTTGGATTCAGTTTAACTTGGTTCGGTACAAACACTGTGGGCCGAAAGGCCCCTGTTCCTGTGTTGTACTGTTTCTCCAGACACAAATAGCTAGAGTAACTCAGCGGGCATACAGCATCTCTGGAGAAAGAGAATAGGTGATATTTCGGGTCGTGACCCTTCTTCAGACTCTGAAGACCAGAGATGCTGCCTAACCTGCTGAGTTACTCCAGCTTTTCGTTTAAGAAAGAACTGCAGATGCTGGAAAAATCGAAGGTAGACAAAAATGCTGGAGAAACTCAGCAGGTGAGGCAGCATCTATGGAGCGAAGGAATAGGTGGCGTTTCGGGTGGAGATTAGTGTTTATCTTCGGTTTAAACCAGCATCTGCAGGTCCTTCCAACACATTGTGCTGTTCTATGTTCTACGGATAGTCAGCCAGTTGCAATTGTACACACAAACTGGAGAGCAGACATCAACAGGAAGGTAACCACATCACTTCTGAGTCCACTGGGACCAACAAACACCTTATTGGTTTTTGGAGCAGATTCTCTGAATTAAATTACATCATGCCGTTTGCTGAAATTGTGTTCATCCTTTACAGTAGTTTAATTTTTACTTTTATTAAACCTGATCCGTGTCTTCAGGCTGATAGGATGATGATTATTTGCTAAAGTTGAGCATACTGCACTGGTTTACCAACTACATTTCATCCGACCAGGCAGAATGCATGCAGCCAGCACGGACCACACTGGAAATCTTCTTTTCCCCTGCCCCCCTCCATTAGTTTAGAGGTACAGCGAGGAAACAGGCCCTTCGGCCCACACCGACCAGCAATCCCCGCACACTAACCCAATCCCACACACACTAAGGACATTTATATTTACATTTATACCATGCCAATTAACCTACAAACTTGTATCTTTTGGAGTGTGGGAGGAAATCTCGGAGAAAACCCATGCAGTAAATAGACAATAGGTGCAGGAGAAGGCCATTCGGCCCCTCGAGTCAGCACCGCCATTCAATGCGATCATGGTTGATCATCCACAATCAGTACCCCATTCCTGCCTTCTCCCCATATCCCCTGACTCCGCTATCTTTAAGAGCTCTGTCTAACTCTCTCTTGAAAGTATCCAGAGAACCAGCCCCCACTGCCCTCTGAGGCAGAGAATTCCACAGGTTCACAACTCTCTGTGAAAAAGTGTTTCCTCATCTCCGTTCTAAATGGCCTCACTCTGACAATGGAGGCTTAGGACATAAAGGTCGGTGTGGGGATGGGAGGGGGAGTTAAAATGTTTAGCAACCGGGAGATGAAGTAGCACACCTGTTGACAACAGCTCCATCATGTTAACAGGCAAAACTAGTCCAATTGGCCCTGCAGCACACTATGCTGCATGTTTAACGGATCTGTTCCCTCTGGTGAACGTTGACAGAAGGTGTAATTGTGCATTTACAGTGTCACTGACAGGAGCGGGCTCGTGATAATTGCTAATCTTCAGCTCCACCTCCTTCCATTCCTCATCCTCTGCCTGGTGAAGCTAATTATTAATTACAATCTGCTTTAATTGATAGCAATATCTCCACACCCACACTGATTATCAACATCACCTCAGAAATACAGTGGTTAACCACAATCCCAAAGGCAGGCTCCTCTGCTGGAAGTCCGACCAAAGTCAACCTCACAGAAACATTGCTCAAGCCTCACATAAATTTCACAATCGCATTCAAATCCCTCCATTTTGTTTACCCATCCCCATCTCAGTAACACCCCTTTCAGTCCCAAGCCCCCATACCCATCCACAACTCCTGTACCCCCCCTCCGGCACCCACACCACTCCCTATCTCTGTAAACCCCTCTGGCCTCGACACCCCTCCATCTCTTTGTAATCTCCTCCAGTCTCCACATCCCTCCCTATCTCTGTAACCCCTTCCAGAACAAGTGCAATTTTCTGCATCCTGTCTTGTTTATTCAGTGAGGAACTAGGAGGCTGTACACAAGGAGCAGGTCCACCAAGCACGAAGCAAATATGTAGGCGTTCCAAGCAATTACATAAGCAACTGTACCATAAGAATGATACCATATTCCCACGTTCTCAATAGACAATAGCTGCAGGAGTCGGCCATTCGAGCCAGCACTGCCATTCAATGTGATCATGGCTGATCATCCACAATCAGTACCCCATTCCTGCCTTCTCCCTATATCCCCTGACAGCTATCTTTAAGAGCCTTATCAAGTTCTCTCTTGAAAGTATTATACCCTTCGATACCTCATGCCCAGAAATCCTTTTTTCCTGCATACATTCAGTAAATGATCCTCCACAGCCTTCGAGGCAAAGAACTCCCCAAACTCTGAGTAACAACATTTGTTCGCTGTCTGAAATTTTATACCTCATATCCTGACCCTAGGCAACACAAACATCCTCCTTGCATCCATTCCACCAATTCCTGGTGGAATACTGTATGTTTACAATGAGATTCCCTCTTCTATACAAGTCCAATCATCTCAGCCTCACCTCCTATAAGTCATCTCATCCATCTGACATGGTCAACTTTGCTGCATTCTCTATGGCAAGTATTTCTTAAATAAGATCACGAAAACCACTCAATCCCACAGGCGAGGTCTCACCAATGCCATGTATGACTGGTGAAACATCCTTGCTACTGTATTCAAACCTTCTTTGAGTCACAGAGTCATAGAGTGATACAGTGTGGAAACAGGCCCTTCGACCCAACTTGACCACACTGGCCAACATATCTCAGCTACAGTAGTCTCACTTGCCTACACTTGGTCCATATCCTTCCAAACCTGTCCTACCCATGTACCCGTCTAACTGTCTCTTAAACGATGGGATAGTCCCAGCCTAAACTACCTCCTCTGGCAGCTCGTTCCATACACCCACCACCCTGTATGAAAAATCTTTTCCCCTTCAACTTGAACCTATGTCCTCTGGTCCTCGATTCCCCTACTCTGGGCAAGAGACTCTGTACATCTACCCGATCTATTCCTCTCATGATTTTGTACGGCTTTATAAGATTCCACCTCATCCTCCTGCGCGTCATGGAATAGAGACCCAGCCTGCTCAACCTCTCCATATAGCTCACACCCTCTAGTCCTGGTAACATCCTCGTAAATATTTTCCGAACCCTTTCAAGCTTGACAACATCTTTCCTATAACATGGTGCCCAGAACTGAACACAATACTCTAAATGCGGTCTCACCAACGTCTCATACAACTGCAACATGACCTCCCAACTTCCATACTGTGGGACGACAGATGGCGCAATGGGCTAAGTGTTCAGCTGGCGACCGGAAGGTAGCCGGTTCGAATCCTGCTTGGAGTGCATACTGTCGTTGTGTCCTTGGGGCAAGACACTTCACCCACCTTTGCATGTGTGTAAATGTAATGTAATTATGTGAAGCACTTTGGGGTCAATGCAAGTTGACTAAAAATGTGCTATATAAATAAGATTATTATTATACTCTATACTGACTATTGAAAGGGCAAAATGCCAAAAGCCTTTATGACCACCTTATCTACCTGCGAATTGACCTTCAAGGAACCATGCACCTGTACTTCTAGATCCCTCTGCTCTACAACACTACCCAGAGGCCGACCATTCACTGTGTAGGTCCTGCCCTTGTTCGACATCCCAAAATGCAACATCTCACACTTCTCTGTATTAAATTTCATCAACCATTCCTCAGCCCCCTCGGCCAATCGATCCAGATCCAGCTGCAATCATTCACAACCATCTTCACTATCTGCAAAACCACTCACTTAGCCCCAGCCTCAACATCCTCTTCTGGCAGTTGTTCCATACACGCACCACCCTTTGTGTGTAAAAGTTACCCCTCAGATTCGTATTAAATCTTTTCCCCTTCACCTTAAAAAGGCAACACCTACAAATTTGCTCTACTGTGACAATACCTTGGTACATCAACATTTCCCGGTCTAACACCATAGTTTGTCTTCCTGATTTTCCTACCACAATACATAACTTCACATTCATTCAGGTTAAACTGTCGAGTACTGGTCTGCCTACTCAATCTGTTCAAGTCGCCTTGAGGCCTCCTCACAGCTCACACTCCCAGCCAGTTCCTTGCTGTCAGCTGATTTCACGGACTGCAGTCATTCAAGAACGAGGGGCAGCTGGGGGTGGGCAATGACTGCTGATCCTTGGAAAGATGCTTACACTGCAAACCTCAAATGAAAGGAAGAAAACCATGGGAGTGATCTGGCCTCCACAACCCTCTGCGGTAGAGAATTCCACAGGTTCATGCAAGCGGCTGGCTGCTGCATTGCCAGCACTGTGTACAGATCTGTAGACTCTAGTGAACAATGTAATTACAGCCAGGATCACACTTCGGCAAACGCTGAATTAGCCTGTTAGTCTATTAGCACAAAAGAGATTCATCCATTTGATATATAAACCAGGTGCTTTTCTCATCACAGAATCAGCCCCTGACAAATGTAGTTCAATTAATGAGTTACAACGATTATTTAATACCAGAAATTTGTTTGCATTAATTAATTTACCCTAACGAAACAATTCAGATTAGAATATTATCACAGATACATGCTCCATTACTCAATCCAAACAGTCAACCTGAAGCTGTTTCTCAAAATGCTGGATGTGCAAGGAATGTTTCCCCTTAAACCATAATTGTAAAGGCCATT
The DNA here is from genome assembly GCF_028641065.1 of Leucoraja erinaceus. NCBI lineage: Eukaryota > Metazoa > Chordata > Chondrichthyes > Rajiformes > Rajidae > Leucoraja > Leucoraja erinaceus. The sequence goes on from NW_026576630.1 coordinate 427,679, forward strand.
TACATTTTGCACAAGAATTTGGCAAAAGAAAATGGTAAGCAAGAATGGTGTTTCAGTGCACACAAAGAGGTGTTTTAGCACATAAGTGACCTTGCCATTTTGTGCAGCGGTCAGTGCTGCTACCTCCCAACCCCAGGGACATGGGTTTTTGATCCCACCTCCAGTGCTATCCTCCTACATCCCAAAAAGCACAGGGGCCCCACTAATCAGTCGCCCATCCTGCAAGTGGAACCGGAGGAAATTGAGGCAAGTGTAAGAAATAATTAGTTTTTAGTTTAGAGATACAGCGTGGAAACAGCCTTCCGTGGCCCATCGGCCTGCACACTAGTTCCATCCTACAAATTGGGGACAATTTGCAGAAGCCAATTAACCTACAAATCTGCATGTCTTTGTAATGTGGGCGGAAACCCAAGCACCCAGAGAAAACTCACATGGTCACAGGGAGAACGCACAAATTCTGTACATACAGTACACATATTCAGGATCGAACCCAGATCTCCAGCACTGTTGCAGGGAAATAGGTGTGAGGACAGGATTGCTCGGCGCCTGCATTGACTCGATGGACCGAATACCTTCACATGAGAAAAATAAATTCTGTGACACCAAGCCAGTTGGTGTCAGCTCTTGGCTCCTTGGCTGGGGGTCCCACTGCCATTTTCCCTTTCAAATACTTGTTGAACACACCATCAAAGTGAGTCATCCCTTATCTGAGCCACAGGGTCAAGGGTTCAAATCTCACACAGGCCTCCACGTTAATCTAAGCCACACTCCAGCATAGTGCTGAGGGATGAGGAGACCCAATCAACTCTGAGCGAGGACCTCATCTGCCATCGCAAGATCACACCACTACACCTTCTTGACATTCAACCAACAATAGTTCTTGTTTTAATTTATCTATTATCCACAAGATGTGCACTACATGAAAGGCTGGCGTGGCCACACAGGATGGGGCAACAAGCTATTTCAAGGTGTAGGGGTTTACAGAGATTATAAGTGGTGGAGGGCCTGGAGGGGGCGGGGGGGATTACAGAAATCAAGAGTGGTCTAGAAGCCAGGGGGCGGGGGGGATTACAGAAATCAAGAGTGGTCTAGAAGCCAGGGGGATTACAGATAGGGAGGGGTTTAGGAGCCAGAAGGGGTTATAGGAAGGTATGTAGAGGCAAGAGAGATTACAGGGGTTGGGAGGATTGTAGGGGCTGGAGAGGGTTACAGAGATAAGGAGGCATGTAGGGTTAGTTTGGAGGGATTTTATGTGGTGGTGGTCGGGAAGGGGGTTTATTCTTAGAGACAGGGCTGGGGGCTCCGTCCGGCCGCGGGGGGGCGCCGGGTTGGGTCCCGTGAGATTTAAAAACAAAATCCAGCGTGACGTAAATTGGTTTCGCAGCGCTGGGATACCAGCTGAAGCTTTCTTCAGTGGGGAGCTGGAGTGGGTGGAGCATTTCCGTCCGTGTCCAACCCCGGCAACTGGTCAAACGACCTCGTCGGCACAGGCTCCGGAGCTACCCGGTATCATTGCCCGCTACCTTCCCAGCGCGACGCCGCCGACTACATTCCCGGAGCTGGGGCATGGATTTGATCGCAGCCATGATCCGGGGTTGGAGCATTGAATAGCTTACTGCACGGCGACCCGGTGCTGGCTCGAAGGGCCGAATGACCTACTCCTGCACCTATAACATTTATCTATTACTGCGGGAGGAGAGTGTAGTGTGTGTATGTATATATACGCCACACACACACACACACACACAGGTTGTGCACATATATATATACCCCTTCACCCCCCCTTCGGGCAAAAAAAGCCCGCCAAAAATATAACTGACTAACATTTTGGCCGTCCGAGCAATGATTTAACAGATGTTTAAGCGTCTCCCGGTATATATATATATATGTATGTATATATATATGTATGTATATATATTTGTGTGTGTGTGTATGTGTGTGTATATATGTGTATATGTGTATATATGTGTGTGTGTATATATATATATATATATATATATATATATATATATGTGTGTGTGTGTGTGTGTGTGTGTGTGTGTGTGTGTGTGTGTGTGTGTGTGTAAATAAATATATATAGGCCAAACGCAGCAGGTGGTATGTAGTGTAGTATATACTACACCAGTTCCACCTGCCCACGTTTGGCCCATATCCCTGCAAATCTGCACTATCCATGTACCTGTCCAAATGTCATGTAAATGTTGTGATAGTCCCTGCCTCAACTACCTGCTCTGGCAGCTCGTTCCATACACCCACCACCCTCTCTGCGGAAAAGAAAAGACAGTCCAGACCATCACACAATCCAACCTCCCTTCCATTGACTCCATCTATACCTTACGCTGCCTCGGCAAGGCCAGCAGCATCATCATGCATCACTCACCCCGACCACTCCCTCTTCTCCCCTCTCCCATTGGGCGAGAGGTACTCCAGCTTTTTGTGTCTATCTTCGGTTTAAAGCAGCATCTGCAGTTCCTGCCTACACATTGTGTAAAACCTGCTGCGATTCAAGGCACAAGCCAGCATGTTTAATGTGATGCTCCCTAATGTCATGAACTGACAGGGTCCATCAAACTGCAAGCTTACTCAGCAAGGGCAATTAACTCCCAACTCACCTTTCGATTCCCATTAGCGACAGTTACAATTTGTGGCTTCCAGTGAGACCTTCCCAGTAAATCACTACTGCGCCTCACCAACAGAACCTAACAAAGTGTTATACGAGTAGGAAATATGATGTTTTTAGAAGAAGGGTCTCGACCCGTAAAGTCACCCATTCCTTCTCTCCAGAGATGCTGTCTGTCTCTCAAAGTATTATATGATCTGTCCTTCTAGCCCAGGACAAGATCTGGCCAGGGATTAATATGTGCCACGAAGGCTTAAATGTAGTGACAGTGACAGGCGATGGCTATCTCCAACAAGGAGTGTCTCACCATCTCTTTCTGACATTCAGTGGCATTCCTGTTGCCAATTCCCCCACTGTCCATAAATATATTAAAAACAAGAAGGTAGCACAGAAGAGGGCAGCACCACTCAATGAAAAAAAATGTATTTTGGGGAATGGGTAACGTTTTGGGTAGAGACCTTTCTTCAGACCTATCCTTCTATATCTCTGGACTCCCTCTCCCCTGACTCTCAGTCTGAAGAAGGGTCTCGACCTGAAATATCACCCATTCCTTCTATCCAGAGATGCTGCCTGTCCCACTGAGTTACTCCAGCATTTGTGTCTATCTTATTAGGGAAAGACTCCCCTTCATGCAGGAGAGGTTATTTCTTATGAATTTAATTATTTTGAGATGTGAAGATGATTGGTAAAGTGAGGATATTGTCTACACGGACATCAGTAAAGCATTCAACATGGTCCCCATTGTAGGCTGATCCAGAGGATTATGGCACATGTGATCCATGGTGAAATAGTCACCACCACTTTAGGTTCCCTTCCCAGTCACACACTATCCTGGCTTGAAAATATATCGCCATTATTTCATCGTCGAGGGGTCTAAACCATGGAACTCCCTCTCAACAAGAATTGCGGTGGCAGCAACCTTCCCATTATGACCTGCTGTGGTTGAAGGAGGCAGTTTCTCAAGGCACAGTTCTGCATGGGCAATAAATGCTGGTCCTTGCCACAGACACCCAGACCACAAAAGAATGAAATTGTATGTGGTTAGAGTCATAGAGTGATACAGCATGGAAACAAGCCCTTCAGCCCAACTTGCCCACATCAGCCAACAAATCCCAGCTACACTAGTCCCATCTGCCTGCATTTGGCCCATATCCCTCCAAACCTGTCCTGAGTCCATGTACCTAACTGTTTCTTAAACGTTGGGATAGTCCCATCCTCAACTACCTCCTCTGGTGGCTTGTTCCATACACCCACCACCTTTCATGTATAAGTTACCCTTCAGAATCTTATTCAATCTTTTCCTCTTAACCCTATGTCCTCTGGTTCTCAATTCACCTACTCTGGACATGATTGTATATGTTTGGGGATGATCCAACGAACATTGGTTCAATGTTGTTTGCAATCAAGTCATCAGGCAGCCAATCACTTAATTGCACTGATCGTCCACTTTCCTATTAAGTCTTTGTGCCCTAAATGTGGACTCCTTATCATAATGCACTAATGGATGCTCCCATTAGCACTGCACTTAGAATAGGCACCGTTCACATTATGCATCTTTCACAGTATTTACTTTTTCAATTATTAATACTGTTTTCCCTGCCCCGTCCTTCATCTCAGCATCGGACAGGAAAGATCTGTTGGCAATGGACTGCAGGTGCAAAATGATGCGTGCTTAGGTTGGGTGCAGGAGTGGGACATTTCCCACAGATTTAAGGTCAATGCTCGATCTACGAGGGCTGATATGGGGAACTGTTTAACCCTGGAAGGTGACGGTGGTCTGGAACTCTCTGCCTGAAAAACTGGGACTCTCAATCGCTGGCCTGGACATGGTGGGCCGAAGGGCCTGTGTCTCTAGTCAGTGAGCCTGCTACATTCAAGCAGCACCTGGACACATACTCAAAGACCGCGACCCACAGGTTTACGGACCCAGAGCTGGAGACGGAAACCAAAATCAGAATCCGGTTCTGATTTAATCCGGGAATGCACTTGGTTTCAAATTGTCCTGAAATGAGCCTCGTCAAGTGCTTTGGAGTCATGCAAACAGGATTGGCCTTGCGTCCTGCAATTATCATCTCTCCACCATTTATAGCCATCCCTCTTCCCCCCCTCCAAACTTTTGTCTCTTCAGTCTCAGTTTAGTTTATCGTCACGTGTACCGAGGTACAGTGAAAAGCTTTTGTTGCGTGCTAACCAAGCAGCGGAAAGACAATACATGATTACAATCGAGCCATTCACAGTGTACAGACACCTGATAAGGGAATAACGTTTACTGCAAGGTAAAGCCACTAAAGTCTGATCAAAGATAGTCCGAGGGTCTCCAATGAGGTAGATCGCAGTTCAGGACTGCTCTCTAGTTGCAGTAGGATGATTTAGTTGCCTGATCAACTCTGCCTGAACTTCCAACTGACATAAAACTGCTCTACATTAAACCATTCAATGGTCATCACGTCGAGTTCCTTAACACGAGTCAAGAGTGTTTTATTGTCATATGTCCCAGACAAAACAATGAAATTCTTACTTGCCTTGACGAGCCATGAGAGTATTGTGTTCATGCCAGTGCTCAGTTACTTTTAGATTTATTTCTCAAACACTCAACAGTATTGGAGTAGCCAGCATTTATTGCCCATCCCTCGTGGACCCTAGGCTGTCGTGCTGGCCCTTTAAGGGTGTGGGTGGGGTCTGGAGTCACATGTACCCAGTCTTGGTCAGGTCAGCACATTCACTTCCCTGGGCGTTCATGACCAGCTGGGTTTTTGCTGTGGTTTTATGGCCATCATTATTGATTATTTTTATTAATAAAAGCATTATTCACTAAATTCAAATGCACAGCTGCAGCAGTGGGATTTGAGCTCATACATGACACAAGAAAAACATGAGCAGGAGGCCACTGATCCCCTCAAACCTAACCTAACTAGTCAATGTGAATGTGACTGATCTGCTCCAACTGATCTCCTCCTCCGTTCCAATTCCCCATCCAAAGCCAAATCCAAATTGGAGTCTAGTTTACAGCCATTTGTACAAGAACGGTGAGAGACAGGTAGAATGAAAATCTCCTTCCCCTTCATTTCCCAGATTCTTCAAAAAATTATCTTTCTCTTCTTTAAATTCTCCCAATGAACCAACCTCCACACTATCTGGAGTCAGGGTTCCAGAGATTCCTTGCACCTCAGTTTTAACTGGCTGCCCCCCTATCTTGAAACCATATCCCATCAGTGAAACCCTCTCAACATCAACCCTGTTATGTACTCTGAACAAAAGGACAAAGAGTGCTGGAGTAACTGATAGTCTGACACTCACACCCCATCCATCTGACTACAGTCTGACAGTCGCACACCCCATCGCTCTGGCTACAGTCTGGCATTCACACCCCCATCCCTCTGGCTACCATCTGATAGTTTCACACACCATCCCTCTAGGTACTGTCTGGCAGTCTCACACCCTGACACATTCACGTTGCAATGTTACTCTAGGTACAGTCTGAAAGTCTCACACCCTAACACTGTGGCTACAGTCTGGCAGTCTCACACCCTAACACTGTGGTAACAGTCTGACAGTCTCACACCCCATCCCTCTGGGTACAGTCTGACACTCACAACCCATCCCTCTGGCTACAGCTGACAGTCACACCCCATCCATCTGACTACAGTCGGACAGTCTCACACCCTAACACTGTGGCTACAGTCTCACAGTCTCACACACCATCCCTCTGGGTACAGTCTGACACCCTGATATGTTCACATTGCAGTGTTACTCTGGGTACAGTATGACAGTCTCACACCCCATCCCTCTGACTACAATCTGACAGTCTCCCACCCCATCCCGCTGGCTACAGTCTGACACTCCCACCCCATCCCTCTAGGTACAGTCTGACAGTCTCACACCCTGACATGTTCACGTTGCAGTTACTCTGGCTACAGTCTGACAGTCTCACACCCTAACACTGTGGCTACAGTCTGACAGTCTCACACCCTAACACTGTGGCTACAGTCTGACAGTCTCACACTTCATCCCTCTGGCTACAGTCGAACAGTCTCACACCCTAACAATGTGGCTACAGTCGAACAGTCTCGCACCCTAACATTGTGGGTACAATCTGACATCTTGTTAGTGTAATCCCTCCGGGCACACCCTGACACCTCCACATTGCAGTGTTGCGCCCTCACACCACACCACACCCCAGCCCTCCCTCCCTACCTCCCTCCCACCCACCCCGCCCCCGGGACCTACCTTGAGTCTTACACCTTGCCGCGGAAGCCGGTCTGACACTCGCAGACGGCCCTTGCTGTTGAGGCCGGACACACGCCGCCGTTGGCTACAGTCTGACAGTCCGGGAGCAGAGGAAATCCATGTCGTTGCGGATGCCCTGGCTGTTGAGCAGCAAGGGCGGCGTGTCTCCCACCTTCAGGTTGGCGATCAGGCCTCGGTAGGGCGGCTCGTACTTGACGGTGCTGGAGGTGAGGGTGGAGAGGCGCACGTCGGGCGGGATGCCGCCCACCAGCAGGTCACTGGCCACCGTCATGTCCTGCCGCTTGGAGCGTACCTCGGCCACGTCTGCCTGCCCGTCCACCACCAGCGTGCTCTGCCGGTTATTGCGGGTCAACAGCACCATGTGCCAGCGGTCATCGTCCACCCGCCCGGCGCTCAGCAGCTCGGCCGGCTCAGCGCAGAAGATGGAGAAGCGGAGGCGCAGGCGTCCGTCCGCCACCATCAGCTCCAGGAAGTCACAGTAGCCGCCATCGTCCACGTACAGCAGCAGGGCCTTGGACGGGGTTGGTCTTCAGGCTGAAAATCAGCTGCCCGTGAGACCCTGCGTGTTGAGCGGCCGTAACGGGCCCGTGCCCCGCCGCCTTCAGCCGCCAAACTCCAGCGCGCGCGTCCAGTACTTGACGGCCAGCTGCAGCAGGAGAGCACCGGACAGCCGCACAACGGGCAGAAGCTGCTGCCCCCTCCACCTCGACGACTGACGCCACCGGCGCCTGCCGCTTTGGAGCCGCTTTCCCCACCTCACACCTTCCCCCCGGCATCAGGGGTCACGTGGGTAGAGTCTCTGGGTGACGTAGAGGGCTGGGCACGTGGGTGGAGTCTCACTCCCCCCCGCGCCTCCCTAGTCGCTGGGTGACGTAGAGGGCTGGTCACGTGGGTGGAGTCTCTCTCCCTAGTCGCTGGGTGACGTAGGGGAATGGTCACGTGGGTGGAGTCTCTCTCTCCCCCCGCCCCTCCCTAGTCGCTGGGTGACGTAGAGGGCTGGTCACAGTGGGTAGAGTCTCTGCCCGTGAGACGCTGGGTGACGTAGAGGGCCGTAACGTGGGTGGAGTCTCTCTCCCCCCGCCAAACTCCCGAGTCGCGCCGTGACGTAGATGGCTGGTCACGTGGGTGGAGGAGCAGCACCGAGTCGCGGGTGACAAGAGGGCTGGTCAGAAGGGTGGAGTCTCCTCTCCCCCGACGCCCCTTCCTAGTCGCTGGGTGACGTAGCGGGCGGTCCATTGGGTGGAGTCGCTCTCTCCCCCTAGTCGCACCTTCCCCGTAGAGGGCTGGTCACGTGGGTGGAGTCTCTCTCCCCCCCGCCCCTCCCTAGTCGCTGGGTGACGTAGAGGGCTGGTCACGTGGGTGGAGTCTCTCTCCCCCCCGCCCCTCCCTAGTCGCTGGGTGACGTAGAGGGCTGGTCACGTGGGTGGAGTCTCTCTCCCCCCCGCCCCTCCCTAGTCGCTGGGTGACGTAGAGGGCTGGTCACGTGGGTGGAGTCTCTCTCTCTCTCCCCCCCGCCCCTCCCTCGTTGCTGGTGACGGTCACGTGGGTGGAGTCACGTCGGTAGAGTCTCTCTCCCCTCCCTAGTCGCTGGGTGACGTAGGGGAATGGTCACGTGGGTAGAGTCTCTCTCCCTCCCTCGTCGCTGGGTGGCGTAGGTGGGGTGGTCACGTGGGTGGAGTCTCTCTCTCTCCCCCCCCGCCCCTCCCTAGTCGCTGGGTGATGTAGGGACTTGGTCACGTGGGTGGAGTCTCACCCTGGCCGCTGGGTGACGTAGGGGCTTGGTCACGTGGGTGGAGTCTCTCTCTCTCTCTCCCCCCCCCGCCCCTCCCTAGTCGCTGGGTGACGTAAAGGCTGGTCACGTGGGTGGAGTCTTTCCCCTCTCTGGCAGCAGGATGACGTAGAGGGCTGGTCACGTGGCAGTGTCGGAAGGGGCCATCGGGTGGAACATGGTGGTCACGTGGGAACCCCTCCCTCCTTCCTCCTGGTTGCCAAGGTAACCCGGCGGTCCCGGGGCACGCGGTGGGCCAGGGTGGTCACGTGGTGGCCTCTCCCCCTCCTCCTCCTCCCCCCCCCCCCCCCCCGGCCGCCCCCTTCTCGCTCAGCGCACGCGCCCCTCGCACCTCCTCACCTCACGCGCTCTGGACAATCGTGTCGTGCCTTCCCGCCCAAAGTAAACCCCTCCCCCTCCCCCCCCCCCCCCCGGCTGCTCGCTCGCTCGCTCGCTGGTCAATCAGCTGGTTGCCACGGCGACCATGGCCTGCGGCCTAGGTGTCTGTCCGTCGGGTGAAGATGGACGGTCGGCAGCGATGGCGGTGGCTGTGGAGATATATATATATATATATATAGAGAGTGATCCAGCGGCGGCGTGGAGATGTGGAGGAGGAGGAGGTTGGTCTCCGAGTGTCCGCCGCCTCACCTCCGTCCACTCTGCGCGTCCAGGCCCATGGCGAGTTGCTCCTCTGCGGCCAAACCAGACGGCGATGTCAACCTGCGGCAGACAACACAAGGGGCGGTGAGTGTGTAGGAAGCTGGTTGACACCAAATACAATACACACAGTGCTGGACGTTTCAGGTCGAGACCCTTCTTCATAGTCATGTGATAGGAGCAGAATTAGGCCATTCGGCCCATCACTCCGCCACTCACTCATGGCTAATCCATCTCTCCCTCCAAACCCCATTCTCTCCTGCCATCTCCCCATAACCCCCGACACCCGCACTCATCAAGAAAATCTAGTATGTGGAAGGGTAAGGTGTGAAAACGACAGATCAAAGCAAATATCCTTATCTATCAATGTCAAAATTTTGAGCTTTGACCTCACGTTTTATCACACCTTAACCCATAACTTATCTCTGTATCACCCTCTCCCTTTCATATCACAGTTTGAAAAAGGTTCTCGACCATTTTCGTACACCCATTCCTTATCCATATAACCATATTGATTTTACAGCACGGAATTACAAAAAATCTGTGATCTACAAGTCCGTCAAAAGCACATTTTTTTTTCCCCTTATCCCACATTTTTGCATTCCTAAGTGTCCATAACCCTCACAAATCCCTTCACAATATAACATGCCTATCCAATTTATTTTTAATTTATACCAATGAACCAATTGCTGTAAACCACTTCCACTGGAAGCGGTTTTCCACACCGTTACCACTGGAACTGAGTAAAGAATGTTGACCCGCTGGATTAGTACCCCTAAACTTCTGTCCCTTAATTACTGAAGTCATGTCCTCTTGTTTGAATCTTCCCTATTCTCAAAGGGAAAAGCTTGTCCACATCAACTCTGTCTATCCCTCTACATCATTTTGTCCCTTCATCTCCTTCTCTCCAGAGATGCTGCCTGTCCCATTGAGTTACTCCAGCGTTTTGTGTCTGTCTACAAGGGCAGTGGGTGCCTGGTCATACACTCTCCCAATGTGCCCCTTCTACATTAGTGTATGTGTGTATGTATGTAGATATACATATATATATATATGGAGAGAGAGAGAGAGAGATAGGCCAAATGCGGGCAGGTGGTATGTAGTGTAGTATATACTACTACACCAGTCCCACCTGCATGCGTTTGGCCCAGATCCCTGCAAATCTGCCTTATCCATGTACCTGTCCAAATGTCTTGTCAATGTTATGATAGTCCCAGCCTCAACTACCTCCTCTGGCAGCTTGTCCCACACACACCCACCACCCTCTCTGTGGAAAAAAAAGTTACAAATCCAGACCATCACACAAACCAAACACCCTTCCATTGACTCCATTTATATCTCACACTGCCTTGGCAAGGCCAGCAGCATAATCAAGCATCACTCTCACCCCAGCCACTCCCTCTTCTCCCCTCTCCCATTGGGCACGAGGTACAGAAGTGTGAAAACGCACACCGCCAGATTCAGGGACAGTTTCTTTCCAGCTGTTATCATTACATGGAGAGGACAGGTTTAGGGGGATGTGGGCCAAATGCAGGCAGGTGGAAGTAATCCTCACCTTGGTGGCATTTATGTTATGTTGTGTCGTGGACTTCTGTATTTGTGCTTTTTTTACATTTTAATTCAATTTTAATTTTATTTTTAATATGTTTTATTATTTATTTATTATTTATTTTTATTATTTCTTTGTGATTTTTTTTATGATACTGCCTGTAAGGGAAATTCATTTCGTTATCTCAAATTGAGACAATGACAATAAATTTGAATACAATACAATACAATACAAAGTAATGTAGATGGGTAATGTTGGTCGGCGTGTCTGGTCGAAGGGCCTGTTTTCACGCCGGCGAGAGGGGAAATTGTAAAGGAAATAGTCATAGAATCATACAGCATGGGAACAGGCCCTTTGGCCCAACTTGGCCCACCAACGTGCCCCAGCCAGACTAGTCCCACCTGCCTGTGTTTGGTCCATATCCCCCCCCAAACCTGTCCTATCCATGTATATGTCCAAATGTCTTTTAAATGTTGTTATTGCTCCTCCCTCAACTACCTCCTCTGGCAACTTGTTCCATACACCCACCACCCTCTGCGTGAAAAGTTATCCCTCAGAGCTTATTCTGAACCTAGAGAACTGTCCTCCAAGGTTGCCTCAAAGTTGCCCTCAGGTTCTTATTAAATCTTTCTTCTCTCACCTATAACCTATGGGTAAAACACAGCATGTGTAAGGAGTGGTGAAGAGTTGCTGTCTCACAGCGCCAGAGACCCGGGTTTGATCCTGACTACCGGGTGCTGTCTTCACCAAGTTTGTACCTTCTCCCCGTGACCTGCGTGGGTTTTCTCCAGGCTCCGGTTTCCTCCCACACTCCAAAGACGTACAGATTTGTTGGCTAATTGGCTTAGTATAATTATAAAATTGTCCTGAGTGTGTGTAGGATAGTGTTAGTGTTCAGGGATCACTGGTTGGTGCGGACTGGGTGGACCTACGGGACTGTTTCAACGCTGAATCTCTAAAAATAACTAAAGCTGCGTTCATTCGATCTATTCCCCTCATGATTTTATACACCTCTATAAGATCACCCCTTATAGTTCAGGCCCTCGAGTCCTGGCAACATCCTCATAAATCTTCTCTGCACTCTTTCCAGCTTAACGACATCCTTTCACAGACTCCATTCGGAGTTACAGCTGTTTAATGATACAGTTGGAACTGACTCGTGGAGCAGTTAAAACACTCCTGAGGCCTAACCACACATCTTTCGCCTTGGGAGTCAGCTTGCCCTGACTTGTCAGTAATTCCCACTGTGTCTGCAGAAGCAGGTCAGAGGCTGGGGATCCACTGTGAGTGACTCACCACCTGACACCCCAAGGCCTTTCCACCATCTAAATGGCACAAGTCAGGGATTTGATGGAACACTCTCCACTTGCCTGGGTGAGTGCGGCTCCAACAACTCTCCAGAAGCTCCACGCCGTCCAGGACAAAGCAGCCACTCGATCCCCCCCATCCACCCCCGAAACCCCTCCTCAACCATCCACCCCCCGACACACCCCCTCTCCCCCTCATCCATCCTAAACACCCCCTCCCTCCCCCCCCCCCCCCCCCCCCCCCCCCCCCCTGCCTGATCACCGTCACTGGGTCTCTCCGCACCAGCACCGTGGGACCACCTTCCCCACACGGACTGCAGCGCTTCAAGATGGCGGCTCAACTCAACTTCTCGAGGAGTGGGCAGTAAATGCTAGAAGGAATGCAAAGGACACACACCTTCCTCAAGGTCCACATCAGGAGCCTGTCTCAGTAGAACCTGTGCCCAGGGTCTCAGTACCCTGCCATATTGCACCATGTATGCCCTGGAGATTTTCTCCACCGCCTGCTTGCCTCCGCCCAACAAGTGTGTTCCCCACCGCCAGGCTGGGGACCTGAGTATGAAACAACAGTACAGGGCACTGACCTTTCATAGCAGAGGTCAGAGAGTTCAGTGAGTCTGCTCTGCCATCCAAACTAAGACAGCAAGGATACGGGATCTTTGGCCCGGCAAGTCCTGCCAACCACTAGCACCCATTTACATGGGTCCCGACTTGGGCAGGTATGCCCAAGGGAAGATTCTCCCCTCCTTGGTGTTCATTATATCTCCGGCCCCTTCAGTTATCAGTTTAGTTTATTGTCACGGACATAGGATAGGTGATGTTTCACAGAGTGCTGGAGTAACTCAGCGGGTCAGGCCGCATCTGTGGAGAACATGGATAGGTGACGTTTAACAGTGCTGGAGTAACTCAGCGGGTCAGGCCGCATCTGTGGAGAACATGGATAGGTGATGTTTCACAGAGTACTGGAGTAACTCAGCGGGTCAGGCCGCATCTCTGGAGAGGGTTCTGAAGAAGGGTCTCGACCCGAAAAGTCACCAATCCCTTCTCTCCAGAGATGCTGCCTGACCCGCTGAGTTACTCCACCATTTTGTGTCTACCCAAGAGTCTAGGCCTGGCTGATAGATCAGGCTCCCTCAGATGAGGGGCTCCATAAGCGAGAGAACATATGCAGTGGCCTCTGCTCCCCAGATCGTCCCGAACCTCAGCTTCCCAAGCACGAGAGATGAAGGCAGGAACACACACGCCAGAGGAACCGGCCATCAACTTTCCCCTGAACAGTGTAGGAAGGAACAGCAGATGTTGGTTTAAATCGAAGGTAGACACAAATGCTGGCGTAAATGTCTGAAGAAGCGTCGCAATCCGAAACGTCACCCATTCCTTCTCTTCAGAGATGCTGCCTGTCTCGCTGAGTTACTCCAGCATTTTGTGTCTACTTTCCCCTGAACAGGGTACACAGGGTCCAACTTCACATTCCACAAAGTCGGCCTGGTCATACTGCATCGTACCGTGCTGGATCGCACCAGACGAGAGGTTTCCTCTCCGCCAGTAAATGTGGATGTGGAGAGGATGTTTCCACTAGTGGGAGAGTCTAGGACCAGAGGGCAGAATTAAAGGACGTTCATTGATGAAGGAGATGAGGAGAAATTTCTTTAGACAGAGGGTGGCGAATCTGTGAAATTCCTTGCCATAGAAGGCTGTGGAGGCCATCAACAGATATTTCAAAAGCTGACATAGATAGATTCTTGATTAGTACGGGTGTCGGGTGTTATGGGGAGAAGGCAGCAGAATGGGATTAGGAAGAAGAGATAGATCAACCATGATTTAATGGCATCATAGACTTGATGGGCTGAATGGCCTAATTCTCCCATGACCTTAAATTAACAGTAACCCAGATAATCTCCAGCCCACGACTGCTCTGAGTGGGGAGGGAGTGGTGTTTGGAACCTAGAATCCGTGTATCAGGAGCGCACAGAGACCCCGTGTAAGAAGCAGAAGGATTGCAGACTCTTCCCAGCCTCCGTGTGGGAAACTTGCAAATCCCTAATCAGTCACCTCAGGACCCACAGAAGCAGGGTCCCCGTCGATCCCCAGGGACTTGTGCCTGGTACATTGCATACAGTTCTACTCTCTGTATTGTGACAAGAGGACAAGGTACATTCGAGGCAACGACAAAGAGAACTAAAGACACGGCAGATTGCAGATGCTGGAATCTTCAGCAAAACAACAAGTGCTGGGGGAACTCAACAGACCAGGCAGCATCTGTGGAGGGAAATGGACAGACAACCTTTTAGGTCAGCACCCATCTTAGAGCCGGTCATCGAATGTGGACCCAGCTTGCCTCCTCGGACCATGATGCCCCATTTACACTAGTCCCGCCTGCCCGCATTTGGCCCATATCCCGCTAAACTTAATTTATCCATATTCTTCAAGGAGATTTATGTGTTGGAACCCAAACTGTGAGCTCATGCTGGTCAAGGGAGTATAAAGAGGCAGCTTACTCTCCCAGTGAAAAGTCTTTGATGGAAATCTATTAAATGATGCAAGGTATTGACAGAGAGAGAGAGCAGAGTCAGGAAGAAATTCCTCTCTGGCATGTACAATAAGCAACATAATGATGACATTCATTTCTATTGAAGTGAAAGGAATCCAAACCCAATTTTCCCTTAAAAGACTAACTGCTAAGACTTGGCTTGCTTACAAGTGATGCTAATGTGTTGGAAGCAATTCAGGAAAGGTTTAAAACAAAGAAAACAAAAATGCTGGCAACTCTCAGCAGGTCAGGCAGCATCTGTGGAGAGACGAGTAAGTATCAACCCTTCTTCAGATAAGGTGTACTGGACAAACAGCTGGAATGAGGAGGAAAGTTTGGACAAGCCAGGCTTCCATCCACCAAAGAGTTGACATGGATGAAACAGCATAATAACCTGAGAGATGATGAACAGTCTAGGTGTGGAGATGATATTTCCTTCTTGGGAGAATATAGAGCCAGAGACTACTGCTTAAAAATAAGGGATTGCAAATTTAGGATGAAGGATTTTTTTTCCTTCCAGAGGCTGATGAGGCTTTCAAGCTTTTGTCTGCAAAGGGCAGTGGAAGGGGTGTCATAAAATCTTTCTGAGGCAGAAGTTGCTGAAAATCACATTTGTTTAGTTTAGTTTAGAGATTCAGCGTGGAAACGGGCCTATCGGTGCACCGAGTCCACACCGACCAGCGATCTCCGCACATTAACATTATCTTACACTAGGGACAATTTTTACATTTTTATACCAAGCCAATTAACCTACAAACCCAAAACATCTTTGGAGTGTGGGAGGAAACCAAAGTTCCCGCAGAAAACCCATGCAGGTCACGGGGAGAACACACAAACTCCGTACAGACAAGCATCCGTAGCCAGGATCGAACCCGGGTCTCTGCCGCAGTAAGGCAGCAACTGTACCTCTGCGCCACCATGCTGCACTAATCGGCTGCATATTCCCAGCATTCTTCTTTATTTCCTACCTGCCTCCATTTAGGCTCCACACACATTAGCTATAAGTTACAATCTTTTTTCTCTCCCTAACAGCTCCAATAGACGTACCACCTGACACCCTTATTCTTCGCTCGTTCACACACATATTCCCGCTGCACTCTCCTCCCCTCTCTCGCTTACAAAACCCTTGGTTTTTCCACTTTTCTAGCACTTAACCTGAGACGTTTTCTGTTTCCAGACATGATTGATTGAGAGATACATCATGGAAACAGCCCCTTGGGTCCACCGAGTCCATGCTGAACATCGATCGCCCGTTCACAATAATTTTATATTATCCCACTTTCTCATCCACTCCCTACACACTAGGGGCAAATTTACAGAGGCCAATTAAGTCACAAATCTCTATGTCATTGGGAAGTGGGAGGTACCAGAAAAAACCCACATAGTCACGGGGAGAATGTACAAACTCCACACAGACAACACCTAAGGTCAGGATTAAACCGAGCCTCTGGCTCTATAGCTGTGCCACTGTGCCACCCAAACTCCGTGCAGCTTGACCTGCTCAGTATCCACATTTGCTGCTGTTGTTTCAAATTTACAGCATCTGCAGTTGTTTTTTCAACAAACGTTGCAACTTTCCAATGGGCTAAAGTTCCAAATGCCCCATGCTTCGAACCACTGCCTGGACAAAATTAATGGCAGACAGCTTATGTATGGCACGCAACAAACGTGGAGCCATTTTGTGTGTGGCGCTCAAGTTGACAGTGGACTTCATGGCAAACTCAGCCATTTTGAGTGTGGACCTCATGGCAAACTCAGCCTACACCCTGATGGAACAACCATGTTCTGTGTGACAGTCATCTCCAAGGAACAACCATTTTGTGTGTAGCACTCAAGCTGATGGCCAGACTTTTGCTGAGGGTTATCTCTCCTGCAGTGGACAGATGGGATTGTGCACAATGAAATCAACCCAGCCTGCTCATAAAATAGACATTGGTGCATTGCTGCAGAGCCAGTACGCTCACTTGCATGACACAGATTGTAAAACATTGTGGAATCTTAAACACAAATTACTGCACGTTCAACATAAAATCAGAGGCTTTACCACAGGAATCAAGCCTGCATGTCCATGTCGAGAGATAATAGGACAGAAGGTCCAAACACCAGCTCAAGGGAAAGCTTTCCAGGAAGGAAGACAGATGGAGTGCTTCAGGTAAGGAATTTAGGTTAGGGACCCAAGCGTGAAGGCATAAAGAGCAGATTATCAGGATGTAGGGGCTGGAGGAGGGATTACAGAGACAGGGTGGATTTTAGAGATACAGCGCGGAAACTGGCCTTTATGTCCAAGCCAACCAGCGATCCCCTGCAGCCACTATGCGCCGAGTTTCAGGATTTAGTACCGATGACGATAACGACCTCTGCAAATGTGAATGGCATGAGGGGGAGTATTGCAAAGACTCGGGGCTCTCTGTGAAATGAACATCCACTCTGTC
This sequence comes from Leucoraja erinaceus, assembly GCF_028641065.1. Lineage (NCBI taxonomy): Eukaryota > Metazoa > Chordata > Chondrichthyes > Rajiformes > Rajidae > Leucoraja > Leucoraja erinaceus. Next base: position 444,790 of record NW_026576630.1, read on the forward strand.
TTAACTAGACAACACCTGATCTTTAACTATTAACCTCCAGTTCTAGATTCTCCCATAGGAGGAAGCATCCTCTCCACAGCCACCTTGGGACTAGAGATGCAGCTGGAAGGTGCAGGGGGTGTGTTAAAGGGTTTCATTCTCAGTGATTTCACGGCAGAGGAGATGAGTGGTGAGCTGCTCACACTGTGTGTTGGCAGTGATGACCATGCCTGTCACTACAGACAGCATCTCCCTTAACGGGATGTCAATGGGTCATAGGAACCAAGCTGACAGTATGCACAAACCGGCCACAGAATCACCATTCCACAGAGGCATAATAATCACATCTAGGGGATGGAGAGGAGAGGAGGTTTACAGTTTTACAGTTTAGTTTATTGTCACGTGTACCGAGGTACAGGTACACAACCTCTGGTTGTGGTAGGATGATTCAGTTGCCTGATAATAGCTGGGGAAAAACTGCCCCTGAATCTGGAGGTGTCTGTTTTCACACTTTTTGCCCGATGGGAGAGATGGAGAAGGGGTAGTGGCCAGGGTGCGACTCATCCTTGATTATGCTGCTGGCCTTGCTGAGGCAGCGTGAGGTTTAAATGGAGTCCGTGGAATAGAGGTTGGTTTGTGTGATGGTCTAGGCTGCGTCCACAATTTGCTGCGGTCTTGGATGGAGCTGTTCCTAGAGTGCGAAGAGGAAGAGTGTGTGGGGAGAGAGAGGATGTGTGAGAGGAAAGGGTATAAGGGAAAATAATGTGAGGGGGGAAGAGGGTCTCATTGTGTGCAAGTGTGTGTGTCTCTGTTACTGTGTTGTGTGTGTATGATGTATGCACATGATTGTTGCCGAAGGTGCATGTGACTGGTGCACATATCTAGTTTAGTTTTAGTTCAGAGATACAGCATGGAAGGAGGCCTTTCGGCCCACAGAGTCTGTGCCAACCTCAATCACACGTACACTATAGTTTTATCCTACACACTAGGGACAATTTACAGGAGCCAATTAATCTGCAAACCTCCACGTCTTTGGAATGTGGCAGGGAACTGGAGCACCGGGAGAAAACCCACGGGGTCACAGGGAGAACATGGAAACTCCACACAGACAGCACCTAAGGTCAAGATCGAACCTGGGTCTCTGGCGCTGCGAGGCACCAGCTCTACCGCTGATTAACTGAAACCCTGAAACGGAGCCACCACAGCGCAGGAAGGATTCGTACACTAAGCTGCCTGTCCCAGTCTGAAGATTACCAGCTCAACCAGTTAACCACATAGCAGGGATGCCACAGCCCAGTGACAGATCACACAGAGCATCATGTAACTTCCCACCGGCACAGGTTAAAAATAAAGCTGAGCAAAGTTTTGTCTCCTTCGAAGTATTCAATTACAATTGATACTTCACAGGAGGACCTCGCTGGAACCAGTAATCTTTTTATAATGAAATATTGACAGAGCTATTGATCCCTCAGTGACGGAAGCCTCGGTGTCTGTGATATGCATAAGGTGAACGGGAAGGAAATGTAATGAAGCCCAGATCGACGGCACCAGTGTGTCACTAACACATTACGGCCGAGTTACTGTCTCAGCAACAGCAGAAGATGTAATTGGGCTGCGTGCATTAGAAACACATTATCCAGATGTATTGCCTGTGAGCTGAGGTCTAAAGTTCAACCGCTGTTTCTTGGAGCCTCTCGGGGGTTTGTGGGGGGCCGTGTATGCGTCCCAGTCCCACTCCAAGTCAGAGCAAGAGTAGGGTCAGAACATCAGGAGTAGGCCACTCAGGCCATCAAGCCTGGCCTATCATTCGCCGTGTGTAGGCATGAAATACAGATGCTGGTTTCAACCGCCGATGGAAACCAAAACCTGGAATAACTCAGCGGGTCAGGCAACATCTCTGGAGAAAAGAAATAGGTGATCCTTCTTCAGACTGCTCCGAATGATCTATGCTGGACTCGGCTCCCTTTCTAGAACCTTCAATACCTCGATCTTTCTGAAATTTACCTCCCTCCTCTTTCAATATCCCGTTCCCTGCCTTCCATCCCTCCTGCTGTTTTATTCAATGGATCATCCTCCATAATTCCCGCCAACACCACCAACTAATCCTCACATTCCATCCCCTTTCAGAGATTCTGAAGGAATTAGGGGCTACAGGAATGGGGCAGGGAGGCAGAGGAGGCCAGGGACAGCTACAAGTGCTCTAAGCTTTCTTACTCCCCCACCTCTACAATCAGTCTGAAGAAGGGTCCTGACCCAAAACATCAGCTATTTATAGTCACAGAGTGATACAGTTTTGAAACAAGGCCCATCGCCCCAACTTATCCACACCCAACCAACATGTCTTACCTACACTAGTCCCACCTGCCTACGTTTGGTCCTTATCTCTCCAATCCTGTCCTTCTACGTACCTGTCTAACTGTTTCTTAAACATTGGGATAGTCCCTGCCTCAACCACCTCCCCTGGCAGCTTGTTCCATACACCCACCGCCCTTTGTGTGAAAAAGTTACCCCTCGGATTCCTATTAAATCTTTTCACCTTAAACCTATGTTCTCCACGAATGATTCCTGACCCGCTGAGTTCCTCCAGCACTTTGTGTCTTTCCTTGGTAAACTAGCATCCGCAGTTCCCATGTCACTACCATACAGTGGCCCCACAGGTTAAAGGTGGGGAGGTTCTCCATCTCTCTCATCCTCACAGGCAGTGAGTTTCAGAGAACATATCCCCATCTCCCCTCTCACCCTTCCACCAGTCTCTTTGGCCCCTGGTTTTTGTGGGAAGTAGGTCCTTCCTCATCATTTTACACCCCCCTCAGTTAAATCTTCCCTCACACCGCTCTGTCCCAAGGGAAACAAAACCAGGTGATCCAACTGTCCCAGTTCCAGCAAGGTCCCTGTAATTTCCCCCCATCACCTTGCCCAGTGCGGTCACATGTGACACTCCAGCAGTACCTGACCTACATTAGATTCCAAACACTGCTCAAATTAAATGGTCTGGTCAAGTTCCTCTCTCGGGAGCTTGCTGTGCACAATTCAACTGTTGGGCTTCCTTCATTACAACGGTGAAGGGACATCAGAAGTCTGTTGTTGGCTGTGAGGTTCTCTGGGCTCTCTGATGGCTGGTGTAAAAATGCAGTGTCGGTGACTACACCACAGGAGCGCCGATGGCATCCTGACTTCAGATGGAACTAATAAATAAATTAATGGACTACAGGCAAAAAGCTGGAGTAACTCAGCAGGTCAGACAGCATCTCTGGGGAAAAGAAATAGGTGACATTTCGGGGTCGAGACCCTTCTACAGACCTGAAGACTGACACAAAAAGCTTGTTTAACTCAGCAGGTCAGACAGCATCTCTGAAGAAAAGGTATAGTTGACGTTTTGGGTCAAGACCTTCTTCAGTCCTCGGGTCTGAAGAAAGGTCTCAACCCAAAACGTCACCTATTCCTTTCCTCCAGAGACGCTGCCTGACCTGCTGGGTTACTCCTGCACTCTGTATCTTCCCGTTTAAACCAGCAGTTCCTTCCTACGCCTGGATAGAGTGGATGTGTAGAGGATGTTTCCACCCGTGGGAGAATCTCGGACCAGAGGGCTTAGCCTCAGAATAAAAGGATGTACATTGTACCTTTATGAAGGAGTATGGAATTGCTTTAGTCGGAAGGTGTTGAATCTGTGGAATTCATTGCCACAGACTGCTGTGGAGGCCACGTCAATGGATATTTTTAAGGCAGAGGATGATAGATTGTTGATTAGTACGGGTGTCAGGGGTTATGGGGAGAAGGCAGGAGAATGGGGTTAGGAGGTAGAGATAGATCAGCCATGATTGAATGGTGGAGTAGACTCGATGGCCTAATTCTGCTCCTATCAGTTATGACCTTATGATTAATATCCTACACTTTCTATCCTGGAATGGTGATCATAGGCTGGATCAGAATTAAAGGGCGCTCATTTAGAAAGGAGATAAGGAGGAACATGAGAGGGAGAGATAGATCAGCCATTATTGAATGGCAGAGTAGACTTGATGGGCCAAATTGCAAAGTCTTCTTCATCACTTATGAACTTACACAGAGATACCCAGGAGTCTGTGGAGAGAGGACCAGAACGGCAAAATCTCTTCCTTTCCTTCCGTTCTGTGGGAGTGGGGTCCGTGGCCCGGTGACTCACAGGCACACCTCATCATAGTTTGTCCACAGTATCAAGAACAAAGCTTATTTTTCCAATTATTCAGACGTAAATCATGCAGAGATTTCTGACAAACGGGCTGATTTGCACACCCAGGGGGGGTGGTCAGTGTCGACAACAATCAGCCATTACTCATGTGGCCTGGAATAGTGTTGATGTAACACACACTCTGCTGAGATGGGAGATTGTTCCAATGCCTTCACCCTCAAAATGAGATGAGTAAAAGCTAACTCATAGGTGCCTACACCCACCGAGCAAAGCCAAGTATTTATAACCTCAACCATACTGAAGACAGTCAATGCTACTGAGGAGGCAGCTTTCACATTTTCTGAAAGTAATATTGCCAAGTATTGGGAATGCCTGTCGATATGACTTATATATGAGAGTTTGTATCTGTCACAATACTGACTGGTTGCGTCAGGGCCTGGTTCAGTAACTCGAAAGTCCAAGAACAAAGAAAGATTTAATTAATAGTAATCTGAGGGGTAACATTTTCACACAAAGGGTGGTGGGTGTATGGAACGAGCTCCCAGAGGAGGTAGTTGAGTCCGGAACTATCCTAAGGTTTAAGAAACAGTTAGACAGGTGGAGATCGGAAGGGTGTCCTCTCGGGTGCATTTTGTTAGGCCTAGTGAATAAAAAAATGTGTAGGAAGGAACTGCAGATGCTGGTTTACACTGAAGATAGACACAAAAATGCTGTGGTAACTCATAGGTGACGTTTCAGGTCGAGACCCTTCTTCAGACAGAGAGTCGGGAGAGGGAAGATAGAGGTTTGACAAGGCACAGAATAAAAGTACAGATATTTTTAAGCTAGAGATAGATAGATTCTTGATTAGTATTAGTACGGATGTCAGGGGTTATGGGGAGAAGGCAGGAGAATGGGGTTAGGAGAGAGAGATAGATCAGCCATGATTGAATGGCGGAGTAGACTCGATGGGCCGAATGACCTAATTCTGCTCCTATCACATGACCTTATTCACTGGCACTGATTTCTTGGGAAAGATGTAGCCCACAATGGTCCATTGTTGGTGGTGGTGGAGGTGATAACTAGCGAGATGACTAAGGGTGGGGGAGGGATGGAGAGAGAGGGAATGGATGCAAGGGTTACTTGAAATTACAGAAGGTAATATTTGTTGTAATCTGTATGAAGTTGCACCGATGGAAAGGGGCAGGAGACCCGAATTGGTGGAGACATGAGATGCGAGGCACTCCCTCATATCACCCCTCACCCTGTCCCTCACCCCCCCCTCCTCATAGCGCGGCGCTCCCTCAACGCCACCCCTCCCTCACCCCCCAGCGGGGCGCTCCATCAGCCTCTCCATGTGCATCTGGCACTCTGTGACAGGACAGAAGCCCTCGGCCCCCATGCCCCGGGTGAGCAGAGAGTATAGCCGGGCCACAGATGGGAGCGAGCAGACTTGATCAACTGTAACAATCACCGGCCCACATATTCCCACACTGCTCGGCATTCAGTTCATGCCCATTCTCTCCATCACACACAGAAATAGACAATTATGTTTACTTTGAAAAATAAAACTGCAACACTACGATCACTCAGATACATTTCATTATCAAGATGGGTCGGCTTAATGAATTTATGAATGATTTATCCTTACTCAGAGACCAGATAATCTGAACAATGCCTGCTAATGTCTCAATAAATATTCCTTGGCCTCAAACAATCCAAGATGCTTGGGTGGTGTTGCAGAGCTAGTCTATTGTACCTGTGATCACAGCCCCCTGCCCAACAGGAGGGACCAAAGGCAGTCTGTGCATGTGCAAGGGTAGGGGAGGACAGTGGGGTGAAGGAGGTGTACATCACACTGTGGCTATTCGTTCACAGATCCAGGGCCCACAAGTCCCTCTTACTCTCATGCTGAGTGTTTGACAACGCTGGGCCTGTACTCACGAGTTTAAAAGGATGAGGGGTCACCTCATTGAAACGTGCCGAATAGTGAAAGGCCTGGATAGAGTGGATGCGGGGAGGATGTTTTCACTAGTGGGAGAGTCTAGGACCAGAGGGCACAGCCTCAGAATTAAAGGATATTCCTTTAGAAAGGAAATGAGGAGGTATTATTTAGTCAGAGGGCGGTGAATCTGTGGAATTCATTGCCACAGAGGAGGATGGGGGGAAGGAGGGGGTGTCTAGCCAAGCGGGTGTCAGGAGGTGAGTCACTCACCGCGGATCCCCAGCCTCTGACCTGCTCCTGCAGACACAGGAGGCCGGTCCAGTGAATTTCAGGACAACTGGAGGCTGGGCAGTTTGGGTCTGTGTTCCTTAGAGTTTGGGAGAACGAGGGTGACCTTATTCAACCCTGTTAGATCCTGGGAGGTGTGTGTCAGGGTAGATGGTGAGATTTAGTTTAGAGATACAGAGCTGAAACAGGCCCTTCAGCCCACTAAGCCCGCGCCGACACCAACACTATCCTACACACACTAGGGACAATTTCCAATTTTATCAAACCTTTCAAGGATCAATCTACTGAATGGAGCAGATAAAATAAACAAAAACACACCAACATTATTGCCAATTTAATTTGCCTACAAACCTGTACGTCTTTGGAGTGTGGGAGGAAACCAGAGCACCTGGAGAAAACCCACCCGGTCATGGAGAGAACTTGCAAACTCCATACTGACAGCACCCGTAGTCAGGATGGAACCCGGTTCTCTGGTGCTGTGAGGCAGCAGCTCTACCCGCTGCGCCACCGTGCCGCTCTGATTCAACCAGTGGGAATGTCACAAACGAGGGGACATAGTCGCAAGGCAAGGAGTGAGGAGAAATCGAACCGCAGACACAGGGTGGGCTGACCTCTCAGGGGTGGGAGTGAAAGAGCTTCACTCTCTCCAGGAGACAGTTCCAGAAAGGGAGATGTTCATTTTAAACCATTCATCTGCCGTGCTGTGATCAAACACCTGCTCGCCATAAATCTCTGGCCGCCGGTGCCAACTGTGTGGGATTAGATACCTGTGCCTCTGCCAATTCATTTTACAGACGCTGGCAGTGAGACCATGATTACCTGGTGCCTGCCTTATGAAGCTCTCACACCCTGTCAGTCCACCTGGACTCCCACTGTGTCTGCTGCCCTGCCGGCCAGTGGTGCAATGTTGCCGGCCAGTGGTGCAATGGTGCCGGCCAGTGGTGCAATGGTGCCGGCCAGTGGTGCAATGGTGCCGGCCAGTGGTGCAATGGTGCCGGCCAGCACGATCCAACCCCAGGCCCTGCAAGAGACATCCAGGGGCGTACACAGAGAGAGGGGCTTGGAGGAGAAAGGGCAAGCCCCTTGCATGCTGGATCAGTGCAGTATTTCTGTACACTTTGCCAATCGGGGATTGTGCTTAGATATGGCACTACTCTACTGGATTGGAGGCAAGGAAAGAATTTCACTGAAGATAGACACACAAAAAACTGGAGTAACTCAGCGGGACAGGCAGCATCGCTGGAGAGAAGGAACGGGTGATGTTACGGGTTGAGACCCTTCTTCAGACTGGAAGGAGGGTCCTGACCCGAAACGTCACCCATTCCTTCTCTCCAGAGATGCTGCCTGTACACACATGCACACACACACAGACCCACACAGATTCACACGCACAGACTCACACAGATTCACACGTACAGACCCCCCCACACACACACCCACAAACACACACACACACACACCCACACACAGACACACACACAGACACCACACACACACACACCCACACACACACACACACACACACACACACACACACACACACAGACCCACACACACACACACACACACACACACCCACACACACACACACCCACACCCCCCCCCACACACACACACACACTCACACACAGATTCACACACACACCATGCACACAACCGCACCACCCCCACACGCTTCACACATAATCTCTCCCCCTCCCACACACTGCCTCTGCAACTGGGTAGTTGTGGTGGAGCTAATGGTGCTGTCCCCATTCCTGTCCCAGCGACACATCACCCAACGCCCCACCCTACCTCCAGCAGACTCTGTAGCCCCGAGCTCACCCCCCCCCCCCCCCCTCCCACCTTCCAAAGAGTTCCCCGAGAATCCTCCCCTCCCAGAGCACACAACAGACTGCAGTTACAGCAGGTCAGGCAGCATCTGTGGAAGGAAGGGACAGGCGATGTCTCGGGTCAGGTCTCTCCTGCAGACTCATCTTGCGTCTCCATGGAAACAGAGAGTAGCAGGCAGGCAGGCAGAGGGAGAAATGAACACTGCCTCCAGAACTATTATTTAAATGAAATCCTGCCTGTTGACTTTAAATCTGCCATATTCTGCAGTGCAAGTAAATTTGTCGGGGAAATTAATGCATGCAGATCCCTCCTTAGGCAAATTCTAAAGTGTATTTGGACTAAGCAAGAGAAGACATTACAAGCACATTACTCAGACCCTGACGGTAATAACAGGTCTCTTGTTGGAATCGTTTGCTGTCCCTTCACAAGGAGATATTCTTTCACGGGCATGTCTCTCGACGCTGCGTGATACACCAGGAGACATGGAGCTGGAGTGTGAAACATCCAAACAGGCCCACAGGCAGGGCAGTTGGGACTGCGAAAGGTGGCCGGTGATTTCTTGCCGAAGATCTGATGGGAATGGTCGGCCGTTTAGTGGTGAAAATGCCCCACGGATAGTCAAAAAGAGTGATACAGTGGAATCAGGCCCTGCGGCCCAACTCACCCACACCGGCCAACACGTCCCACCTGCCCGCCTTTGGTCATAAATGATAGGGGAAGAATTAGGCCATTCGGCCCATCATGTCTACTCCACCACTCAATCATAGCTGATCTACAGTATCTCTCCCTCCTAGCCCCATTCTCCTGCCTTCTCCCCTGAAACCCGTACTAATCAAGAATCTATCTATCTCTGTCTTAAAAATATCCATGGACTTGGCCTCCACAGCCGTCTGTGGCAAAGAGTTCCACAGATTCACCACCCTCTGGCTAAAGTTAATTCCTCCTCATCTCTTTCCTAAAGGAACGTCCTTTAATTCTGAGGCTGTGCCCTCTGGTCAGTGGCGCTGCCTGAGGGCTTATTTGGCCCATATCCCACCAACCCTGTCGCATTCATGTACCTGTCCAACTGTTTCGTAAATGTTGGGATAGTCCCGGCCTCAAATAACTAACCTGGCAGCTCATTCCATACACCCACCGCCCTTTGTGTGAAAAAGTTACCCCTTGGGTTCCTATTAAATCATTACCCCTTCACTTCAAACCTATGTCCTCTGGGCAAGAGACTCTGTGCATCTACCTGATCTATTCTTCTCATGACTTTATACACCTCTATATTGATGAATGCAATGGGGGGGGTGTACTGAACTGCCGGGGGATTTCACCCAAGCAACCTCTCACTGCTGACCACCAGAGTGCCATCATAGGTGATGTCCCAGCATGGACTGGTCAGTGGTTCAGTGGACAGAAGAGTAGACATAAGGTGCCGGAGTAACTCAGCAGATCAAGCAGCGTCTCTGGAGAACATGCATAGACGACATTTCAGGTCGGGACCCTTCAGTTTACAGATACTGAGGAAACAGGCCCTTCAGCCCACCGAGTCCGCATTGACCAGCGATCCCCGCACATTAACACTATCCTGCACTAGGTACAATGTTTACATTTACACCAAGCCAATTAACCTACAAACCTGTACGTCTTTGGAGTGTGGGAGGAAACCATAGTTCTCGTAAGTCATGGGGAGAACGTACAAACTCCGTACAGACACCACCTGTAGTCAGGATTGGAACCAGGTCTCCAGCGCTGTAAGGCAGCAACTCTACCGCTGCGCCACAGTACTGCCCCGTCTTCAGACAGTTTCCCCTCTCACCTTAAACCAATGTCCTCTAAATTTAGACCCCTAACCGGGGTGGAAGATTGCAACCTTCATGTGCTCCGCCCTGTTTCGACTAATGCAATCAACTCGACGTGCACAAACGGAAGATCAAATAGAACAAGTTGTCCAACAACTTTAGGCTGTGCACGCCACACGAAAGAAGAAGACCCCCTAACCCAGGAAGAGAGATTGTAACCATTCACCTTACTCCTATGATTTTATAAAACTCCATGAGTTCACCCCACAACCTACTTTGAACCAGTGTGTCATGATAGCTCTTGCCCTTGTAGCTTGCTTGTGAATGTTCTCTGCACCCTCTCCAACATAATCACATCCTTTTATTCCACCCATGCTCCAATGATAAGCTAATAGTCTACTGTAAATGGCCCCCTGTGTCTGGATGTGAATCGCTCAGCACTATGGTGGTGGTAGACATGCTAGTCGAGATTGAGATGCTTTTATAGTGCATCTTTGTATGTGTTGATGTTTTGGAGATCTCTGATGGGAGGTGGGTAAATGCTGAGGCCCATGATTAGCAATGTGGGGAGAATAAAATGATTTTTCTAAATGGGTGGTTGAAGGTTGTCACGGACTCAGTTGGCTGAATGTTGTCGAATGTTGTGGAGGTTACACACACAGACAGAACGGAGGTCGGAATCACAGCCAAGTCCCCTGGAGCTACGAGGCAGCACCTCTACCACCTGCAACATTGCTCTGCCCTCAGCTTCCATTGCATCAGCCCCTTCTCAACCCCCCAGCCACCAGGGACTATCACTATTTACTCCTACTGGATAGACCCGGCTTGTACTCGCTAGAATTTAGAAGATTGAGGGGGGATCTTATAGAAACTTACAAAATTCTTAAGGGGTTGGACAGGCTAGATGCAGGAAGATTATTCCCGATGTTGGGGAAGTCCAGAACAAGGGGTCACAGTTTAAGGATAAAGGGGAAATCTTTTAGGACTGAGATGAGAAAAACATTTTTTCACACAGAGAGTGGCGAATCTGTGGAATTCTCTGCCACAGAAGGTAATTGAGGCCACAGTTCATTGGCTATATTTAAGAGGGAGTTAGATGTGGCCCTTGTGGCTGAAGGGATCAGGGGTTGGATGATCAGCCATGAGAAGGCAGGTACAGGATACTGAGTTGGATGATCAGCCATGATCATATTGAATGGCGGTGCAGGCTCGAAGGGCCGAATGGCCTACTCCTGCACCTATTTTCTATGTTTCTCGACATCCCCCTTGGTCTTTTGGAAAGAATTCTCTGCCAGCAATGGCGATGGGAGAACGGCAGAGCTGTCCGTGAACGAGCTTCGAGCCCAGGCCCAGTGGTCGAATGCCCTCCCCTTACACCTTCGGCCGAGAAAGTACCGGGGCAGCACGCACAGCGGGTGGAACCGCTGCCTCACAGCACCAGAGACCCAGGTTCAATCCTGACTACAGGTGCTGACTGTACGGAGTTTGCATGTTCTCCCTATGACCGCGTGCATTTTCCCCGGGGCTCTGATTTCCTCCCACACTCCAAAGACGTACAGGCTTGTAAGCTAATTGGCTTTGGTAAAGATTGCAAATGGCCCCAAGTGTGTGTAGGATCGTGTAAGTGTTGGGGATCGCTGGTTGGGGCGCTCTAAGTGGGCCAAAGGACCTGTTACTGCAACTCTGACCTCAGAAGATTAAACAAATATGGCATGCCTCCAACAATGCTTACCAATGCACTACAGAAAACATCCTAGCGGGATGCATCCTAGCTTGGGTTGGCAACAGCTCTGCCAGAGATTGTGATAAATCACAGAGGCTTGTGGACGTAGCCCAGTCCATCACACAAATCAACCTGTACTGCATCCACTCCATCTACGCACGCTGCCTCAGGAAAGCAGCCAACATAATCAAGGAGCACTAACACCCCGGTCATTCCCTCTTCTCCCCGCTCCTGTCAGCCAGAAGATACAGAAGCTTGCCAGCACGTACCACCAGATTCAGGAACAGCTTCTTCCCTGCTGTTATCAGACTCTCATCAACTGGGGATGAGTTTCCCAGTCTACCTCACTAATCTGCACTTTCTCTGTAGCTGAAACATTACATTATAAACCAGCACCTACGCCCCAGCGGTATGAATACCAATCTCAACCCGAAACGTCACCCTATTCCTTCTCTCCAGAGATGCTGCCTGTCCCACTGGGTTACTCCAGCTTTTTGTGCTTCTATCTTCGTATGAATACTAATCGCTCCTTCCCAGTTCTCGGACTAGTCTGACTGTCCCTGTTTACATTTTATCTCAGTCTGATTTCCCACTTGTATCTCGTTTCCCACTGTATCTCGGTACACATGACATGATAAGTCTGAAGAAGGGTTTCGGCCCGAAACGTTACCTATCTCCTTCGCTCCATAGATGCTGCTGCACCCGCTGAGTTTCTCCAGCATTTTTGTGTACCTTCGATTTTCCAGCATCTGCAGTTCCTTCTTGAATACATTTTATCTCTGTTTGCTTTGTTGTTACCTTCTCCTAACTAACAATGATCTATTCTGCATTATCCTTAATCTCCATCCCTTTTGTCTCGTTTTCACACCCTGCACTTCCCTATCTCTCTATCACCCTCTCCCCTCAGTCTGAAGAACGGTCTCGGCCCGAAATGTCACCCATTCCTTCTATCCAGAGATACTGCCTGTCCCTCTGAGTTACTCCAGCACTTTGTGTCTATGTTTGGTTTAAACCAGCATCTGCAGTTCCTTCCCACAACCTACAGTTCCTTGTTTCTTCATATTCAGCAACAATTTTTTTTTTGCCCCACCCGATGTAATATCGGAGTCATACAGCATGGAAAAAGGTTCTTCAGCCCAACTTTCCCAAGCTGACCATCTACAGTAGCCCGACCTGCCTGCATTTGTCCCACGCCCCTCTATACCTGTCCTATCCATGAACCTGTCTGTTTCTTAAATGTTGGGATAGTCCCAGCCTCAACTACCTCCCCCAGCAGCTCGTTCCATGCAGTTCCTTCTTAAACACTATCCATGAACCTGTCTGTTTCTTAAATGTTGGGATAGTCCCAGCCTCAACTACCTCCCCCAGCAGCTCGTTCCATTCACCCATCACCCTTTGTGTAAAAAAAGTTGCCCCTCAGGTTCCTATTAAATTCCCCGCCCCTCACCTTAAATAATAATGTTCTGATTTGACTGGATAGCACACAGAACAAAGTTTCCCACTATAGCTCGGTACACGTGACATTATTAAACCAATATGAAGCACAGAAGGAAATCTAACACAGACGCCACTGAAGTTAAACTGAGAAGTTCCTAATTTATTGAAATTCTATTGATCTCCAGAGCAGAATGCTAGAATCTCTAAATGAATAGTTCTGCTGTCTGCGGACTGGCCCTGAGACTGTAGTCTAGACTGTGGCCAGGTCTTCTCACTTACACGCCCACACAAGGCAATACTCCACAACCTCTATTAATCAAATCCAACGTGGCACTGGACCAGACTGTAACTTCAGGCAAACCACACGATCTCTTGGAGTCTCAACTCCCCCAGCGTAACATAGACCAGTACACAATGTCTCAGGGTAGAGCAGCAGGTAGAGTTGCTGCCTCACAGTGCCAGAGACCCGAGTTCGATCCTGACTGTGGGTGCCGACTACAGAGTTTGCACGTTCTCCATGTGACCACATGGGTCTCCTCCCAGACTCCAAAGACGTACAGGTTCATAGAAACATAGGCATTAGGTGCAGGAGTAGAGGCCATTCGGCCCTTCGAGCCTGCACCGCCATTCAATATGATCATGGCTGATCATCCAACTCAGTATCCCGTACCTGCCTTCTCTCCATACCCCCTGATCCCCTTAGCCACAAAGGCCACATCTAACTCCCTCCTATATATACCAAATGAACTGTGGCCTCAACTACCCTCTGTGGCAGAGAGTTCCAGAGATTCACCACTCTCTGTGTGAAAAAAGTTATTCTCATCTCGGTTTTAAAGGATTTCCCCCTTATCCTTAAGCTGTGACCCCTTGTCCTGGACTTCCCCAACATCGGGAACAATCTTCCTGCATCTAGCCTGTCCAATCCCTTAAGAATTTTGTAAGTTTCTATAAGATCCCCCCTCAAGCTTCTAAATTCTAGCGAGTACAAGCCGAGTCTATCCAGTCTTTCTTCATATGAAAGTCCTGACATCCCAGGAATCAGTCTGGTGAACCTTCTCTGTACTCCCTCTATGGCAATAATGTCCTTCATCAGATTTGGAGACCAAAACTGTACGCAATACTCCAGGTGTGGTCTCACCAAGACCCTGTACAACTGCAGTAGAACCTCCCTGCTCCTATACTCAAATCCTTTTGCAATGAAAGCTAACATACCATTCGCTTTCTTTACTGCCTGCTGCACCTGCATGCCTACCTTCAATGACTGGTGTACCATGACACCCAGGTCTCGTAGGTGACATTCGTAGGTGAAATTGTAAATTGTCCATAGTGTGTGTAGGGTAGCGTGATCGTGCGTGGATCGCTGGTCAGCGCGGACTCGGAGAAAACGAAGGGCCTGAATCTGGGTATGCAAGGAAGATGAGAGATAGTCTTGCCATCATGTTCGCCATGGGTATTGTGGGCTGAAGGGCCTGTTCTTGTGCTGTACTGTTCAATGTTCTCTAATGTTGCAACGATACGGAGAGACTGGGCTTCTTCTCCCTGGAACGTGGGAGGCCACAGTGATGACCTTACAAAAGTTTATAAAATCATGAAGGATCCGGAGAAGATAGAGAAGTCAGAATCTATTTCCCTGGGCAGTGGAGCGTAGAACTAGAGGGCGGAGGTGAGAGGAGAGACATTTAAAGATCAGAGGGTGGTGTATATCTTCAACAAGGTGGTGGTGGTGGTTAGAATTGCAGCCTTTCCAAGGCGTTTGGACAGGTAATTGGATGGGAAAAGTGGAGAGGTATATAGGGGTGATGAGGGGTTAGTATAGGTTGCCATCACGATCGGCTGGGCCAAAGGGCCCGTTTCTGTGCTCACAATTATGATAAAGGCCTCTATGTCGAAGGGAGATGAACACAAAGGCGTACAGAGTCCAGGTCGCTCTGCATCTTGGCACAGGAGCACCCTGGTTGGGTTACTGGAGGAACAGACACAGACCTGGTCTACTCATCTAAACTCGTGTAAAGTCCCGCCACAGCAACTGGGGAATTTAAAACCAAGTAATTAAGTGGATCTATTATTCACAAAGAAAACCACAACTGCAGTTAAAAACCCATCTGGCACACTAGCCTCCCACAGAGGAGAGAATCTGCCATCCTTACCCAGTCTGGGTGTATACGTGACTCCAGTCCGTCCTTACCCAGTCTGGGTGTGTACGTGACTCCAGTCCCCATCCTTACCCAGTCTGGGTCCATACGTGACTCCAGTCCCATCCTTACCCAGTCTGGGTGTATACGTGACTCCAGTCCCATCCTTACCCAGTCTGGGTGTATACGTGACTCCAGTCCGTCCTTACCCAGTCTGGGTCTATACGTGACTCTAGACAATAGGTGCAGGAGTAGGCCATTCGGCCCTACGAGCCAGCACCGCCATTCACTGTCATCATGGCTGATCATCCACAACCAGTACCCCGTTCCTGCCTTCTCCCCATATCCCCTGACTCCGCTATCTTTAAGAGCCCTATCTAACTCTCTCTTGAAAGCATCCGGAGAACCAGCCTCCACCGCCCTCTGAGGCAGAGATTTCCACAGACTCACAACTCTCTGTGTGAAAAAGTGTTTCCTCGTCTCCGTTCTAAATGGCTTACCCTTTATTCTTAAACTGTGTGGCCCCTGGTTCTGGACTCCCCCAACATCGGGAACATGTTTCCAGCCTCTCTTGTGTCCAAATGTTATGTTTCCATAAGATTCAAGATTCAAGATAGATTTAATTGTCACGTGTGCCTGATGGCACAGTGAAATGAATTTCCATACAGCCGTACAATAAAAATCAACAGGACACAACACACTATAGGGTTTGACATGCATTTAATGCATTTTGTTGTCTCTGTACTGTACACTGACAATGACAATTAAAATTGAATCTGAATCTGAATCTGAATCTGACATAAAACATCCCCACACAGCAGAATCAAAGTTCCCCACTGTGTGGTAAGGCACCAAAGTCAGTCTTCTTCCTCCACTATTCCCTGTGGTCAGGGCCTCCCCGTGCCTTCCGCAGTTGCCGCTACGGGCGGCCCGATGTTCAGGACCGCACGCCGGGGGTGTTAAAAGTTCGACGTCGGGGCTGTGCCCCGTCAGATCCCTTCTCATCTTTCTAAATTCTAGAGTGTACAAGAGTTTGTTTGACATTTCCACCCTGGGGAATAAGCTTTGACACTGTTCCACCTGGGACAGGCACATAA
The DNA here is from genome assembly GCF_028641065.1 of Leucoraja erinaceus. Lineage (NCBI taxonomy): Eukaryota > Metazoa > Chordata > Chondrichthyes > Rajiformes > Rajidae > Leucoraja > Leucoraja erinaceus. Next base: position 461,155 of record NW_026576630.1, read on the forward strand.
ATGGGCACCAACGGCTAAATCCCCAGGTTTACTGGAAAGTAAAAAACTGCCTTCTATTTTTGGACTGACCCTGGGCTCCCAGCGTTAGTTCAGAAATATTTAACAGATCATTCAATTGCCCGGCTAGCTTTGCGTTAAAGAACAGAGGGATGATAATGATGCTCCTTGCTCCGGATATGTCAGGATGTCTGCATCAGCAATGTAGGCGAGTGTTTTGTGCTCTCTCTGCTGCTATGTAGAATGCTCAACAATACTCAATGGACAGGAAACACACACACATTCCATGTACAGTGCTTTAACAGCACTGGGCCTGTACTCGCTGCAATTTAGAAGGTTGCTCCCGATGTTGGGGAAGTCCAGGACAAGGGGTCACAGCTTAAGGATAAGGGGGAAATCCTTTAAAACCGAGATGAGAAGAACTTTTTTTCACACAGAGAGTGGTGAATCTCTGGAACTCTCTGCCGCAGAGGGTAGTCGAGGCCAGTTCATTGGCTATATTTAAGAGGGAGTTAGATGTGGCCCTTGTGGCTAAGGGGATCAGAGGGTATGGAGAGAAGGCAGGTGTGGGATACTGAGTTGGATGATCAGCCATGATCATATTGAATGGTGGTGCAGGCTCGAAGGGCCGAATGGCCTACTCCTGCACCTAATTTCTATGTTGAGGGGGGGGCCTCATTGAAACCTACAGAACCTTTGTGAAAGGCCTGGATAGAGTGGATATGGAGAGTATGCTTCCACAGGTGGGAGAGTCTAGGACCAGAGGACACAGAATTAAAGGGCACTCTGTTGGAAAGGAGATGAGGAGGAACCTCTTTAGTCAGAGGGTGGTGAATCTGTGGAACTCATTGCCACAGAGGGTGGTGGAGGCCAATCTGAATATTTCTAAGGTGGAGCCAGACAGATTCTTGATTAGAACGGGTGTCAAGGGTTATGGGGAGAAGGCAGAAAAATGGTATTAGGAGGCAGATATAGATCAGCCATGATTGAATGGCAGAGTAGACTCGATGGGCCGAATGGCCTAATTCTACTCCTATAACTTGTGAACAAAGATGCATACACTCTGCAAAGAACACACAGAGGGTGGTGGGTGTATGGAACGAGCTGCCGGAGGAGGTAGTTGAGGCTGGGACTATCCCAACGTTTAAGAAACAGTTAGACAGGTACATGGATAGGATACACAAAAAAGCTGGAGAAACTCAGCGGGTGCAGCAGCATCTATGGAGCGAAGGAAATAGGCAACGTTTCGGGCCGAAACCCTTCTTCAGACTGATCGTGGGCGGGGACAAGAAAGGGAAAAGGAGGAGGAGCCCGAAGGCTGGGGGATGGGAGGAGACAGCAGGGGGGCTGAGGAAGGGGAGGAGAGATAGCAAGGACTAACAAAATTGGGAGAATTCGATGTTCATGCCCCTGGGATGCAGACTCCCCAAACGGAATATGAGGTGCTGTTCCTCCAATTTCCGGTGCTGCTCGCTGTGGCCATGGAGGAGACCCAGGACAGAGAGGTCGGAGACGGAGTGGGAGGGGGAGTTGAAGTGCTGAGCTACCGGGAGGTCAGCTTGGTTATTGCGGACCGAGCGGAGGTGTTCGGCGAAACGATCGTCCAACCTCTTAAATACATGGATAGGATAGGTTTGGAGGGATATGGACCAAACGCAGGCAGGTGGGACTAGTGTAGCTGGGACATGTTGGCCGGTGTGGGCAAGTTGGGCCGAAGGGCCTGTTTCCACGCTGTATCATTCTATGACTGTATAACACCGCCATTCACCCAGCGTACAATCATTTTTATGCCATTGTGATTTCTGAAGAATGTTGCTCTCCAACCGGGTTCCTCTGCCCACCCAGGATAACCTTTATCCCCCCCCCCCCCCCCCCCCCCCCCCCCCCCCCCCCCACCCCCCTTGCTTATTTGGAATCCACAGCTCTCAAAGCCCCTTCTCCCACCACTCTTTCAGAAGCACCAACCCGCAAGGTTATCAGCGTGCCTACCATATCACTTCAATACTTTTAAGTGCCTTTATCTCCGTAGATCCCGACCTCGGGTGCTGTCTGTGTGGAGTTTGCATGTTCTTCCTGTGACCATATGGGTTTCCTCCATGTGCTCTGATTTCAACCCACGTTCCAAGGACGTGCGGTTTTGTAGGTTAATTGTCCCTGGTGCGTTGGACATAGAACTAGTGTACGGGTGATTGATGGTCAGTGCCGACTCCATGGGCCACCGGGCCTGTTTCCACGCTGTAATTCTAATCTAAGACTGGATAGACTTGGTTTATACTCTCTAGAATTTAGGAGATTGAGAGGGGATCTTATAGAAACTTACAAAATTCTTAAGGGGTTGGACAGGCTAGATGCAGGAAGATTGTTCCCGATGTTGGGGAAGTCCAGGACAAGGGGTCACAGCTTAAGGATAAGGGGGAAATCCTTTAAAACCGAGATGAGGGGAACTTTTTTCACACAGAGAGTGGTGAATCTCTGGAACTCTCTGCCACAGAGGGTAGTTGAGGCCACAGTTAATTGGCTATATTTAAGAGGGAGTTAGATGTGGCCCTTGTGGCCAAGGGGATCAGAGGGTATGGAGAGAAGGCAGGTACGGGATACTGAGTTGGATGATCAGCCATGATCATATTGAATGGCGGTGCAGGCTCGAAGGGCCGAATGGCCTACTCCTGCACCTAATTTCTATGTTTCTAATCTAAAGAGACTTCCAAAGAATCTCCACCAGCTGAGAAGAACTATTTTCAGTGGATATTTTTAAGGCAGAGGTAGATAGATTCTTGATTAGTGTGGGTGTCAGAGGTTGTGAGGAGAATGGGGTTGAGAGGGAGAGATAGATCACCCATGATTGGATCTCTAATCCAACCAGGCCTCTCCCTGTTTGGATGTGAATGGGGCTATATAGATGCAGCCTGTGGGATATTTGAACCCATTGACACACGAGTACTGTACAGCCACACCTGAACCGACAGTCAGACATCCCCATGGATGTTCAACCTCCTGGTCCAGTCAGTCTACACTAATCCAGCCATCTATCTACATGTCAGCACGCTGCTTAATGCTTGCAAATTTGTCTTTGTTTGTTTGATCTGATTAGTCCGTGATCCGGCCTTGCCTTTCAGAGTATTCCACGCGTGCCTACTGCTCCGAGCCCAGATCCTCGATTATCCGCTCTATCCTATCACCCAGCTGGAGATAACAGGATTACTGCAGTAAACCTTCCCGGGCTGGCCTCCATGTAAGCAAGGAGTCGGCTGGCATCCCGTCAGGCCATCCAGCTACAGAGTGACCCACGCACAGGATCGATCATCAAACTTGCCAGACCAGGACTGGACGGTGAGTGTTATGGTGAAATACCGACGGTCAAAGTAGGCCGCTCTGTGGGGGGGGGGTGATGAGGAAGGCTGTACTCTCTGGGCTGATCATGGCTGATCTATCTCTCTCTCATAACCCCATTCTCCTGCCTTCTCCCCATAACCCCTGACACCCATACTAATCATGAATCTATCTATCTCTGCCTTAAGAATATCCTCTGATGACCTCCACAGCCGTCTGTAGCAATGAATTCCACAGATTCACCACCCTCTGACTAAATAAGTTCCTCCTCATCTCCTTCCTAAAGGAACGTCCATTAATTCTGAGGCTGTGCCCTCTGGTCCTAGACTCTCCCACTAGTGGAAACATCCTCTCCACATCCACTCTATCCAGGCCTTTCATTATTCTGTACGTTTCAATGAGGTCCCCTCCTCATTCTACTAAACTCCAGCGAGTACAGGCCCAACGCTCATCATATGTTCACCCACTCATTCCTGGGATCATTCTTGTAAACCTCCTCTGGATCCTCTCCAGAGCCAGCATATCCTTCCTCAGATATGGGGCCCAAGATGGCTAACAATATGTAAAGGGGAGTTTGTCCAACTTCTCCCAGTGTGTGGGGAATGATTGTGAACATGGTATAACAGAACTGGTGTCAACGGGTGATCGATGGTTGCATGGACTCGATGGGACGAAGGGCCTGTTTCCATGCTATAGCCCTGAACTAAACAAAGTACTTCACCTGGGATGGGTGGGTGCACAGTCTTACAAGGAGAGGTCGAGGAGAATTGGGTGCTGTATTGAATAGGATTCATGGGGATCCAATATGGGGAAAGCATGGAATCAGGCCATTCAGCCCATCACGTCCATGTTGACCTGTGGACACCCACCATAGCCATAGAAGTACTTGGTTTATACTCTCTAGAATTTAGAAGATTGAGAGGGGATCTTATAGAAACTTACAAAATTCTTAAGGGGTTGGACAGGCTAGATGCAGGAAGATTGTTCCCGATGTTAGGGAAGTCCAGGACAAGGGGTCACAGCTTAAGGATAAAGGGGAAATCCTTTAAAAACGAGATGAGAAGAACATTTTTCACACAGAGTGTGGTGAATCTCTGGAACTCTCTGCCACAGAGGGAAGTCGAGGCCAGTTCATTGGCTATATTTAAGAGGGAGTTAGATGTGGCCCTTGTGGCTAAGGGGATCAGAGGGTATGGAGAGAAGGCAGGTACGGGATACTGAGTTGGATGGCGGTGCAGGCTCGAAGGGCCGAATGGCCTACTCCTGTACCTAATTTCTATGTTTCTATGTAGAGACAGGCAGCACGGTGTCACAGCGGTAGAGTTGCTGCCTCACAGCACCACAGACTCAGGTTCAATCCTGACCACGGGTGCTGTCTGTACGGAGTTTGCACGTTCTCCCCGTGACCTGCGTGGGTTTTCTCCGAGATCTTCGGTTTCCCCCCACACTCCAAAGACGTGCAGGTTTGTAGGTTGACTGGTTCGATATACAGTAAATGTAAAATTGTCCCGAGTGTGCAGGATAGTGTTATGCCCCTGTCCCACTTAGGAAACCTGAACGGAAACCTCTGGAGACTTTGCGCCCCACCTAAGGTTTCCGTGCGGTTCCCAGAGGTTGCAGGTGGTTGCCGGAGGTTGCAGGTAGTGGAAGCAGGTAGGGAGACTGACAAAAACCTCCGGCAACCGCACGGAAACCTTGGGTGGGGCGCAAAGTCTCCAGAGGTTTCCGTTCAGTGAGACAGGGGCATAAAGAGTGCGGGGATCGCTGGTCGGTGCGGATTCGATGGGCCGAATGGTTTGTTTCCGCGCAGTATCTCTAAACTGAGCTGAGCCGATTATAGGGAAGGATTCAGTAGAACCTAAGGGCAACATGGAAGGAGTGGGCTGAATGGCCTGTCCAGGCACATCTGGGTAACATTCCTTCGGCCTGCAATATTCCACTGCCTTGCTGAGTGAGGTGTGACAACTTCACATCTACAAGGCAGCGCGGTTTATTGATCCACACAACAGGAACATTAGCAAGGACCTCCGCTTCCACAGACCCTGTAATGTATCTGCAAATCCCATGGGGGACCTTATCCAATATGAGACATCAGGCAAACAGGCCACATCCAACCAAACCAGGGCTGGTAGCCCACAGCCTGGCCACAGAATGGACAAGGAGAGGCTGGGATTAGAGCAGTGCAGAGATCTCACAGAGAGCTGCAGCGTTGAAGGGGTTTAGGGGGGTTGTAATGAAATCTAATCCAATCTGTAGATCACCGCAAGAAGTCAAGTTAACAAATTATAAATATAAAAACAGTTGGCAGCGGGAGCAAGAGATGGGTGGTTGACATTAAACGATTCAGAAGATCCTGACTCATCCCAGTAATTTCAGCATGGCGTCTACATGGTGTTTCACGGAGTGTCTGAGGATGTACCGGGCATGCCAACCTCACCCACACCCACGCCCACCTCAGAGGGGCCTGTGCACCCGGGACACGCAAGTCAGTGGCGCAGTGGGTAGAGCCGCGCCTCACAGGCACCAGAGACCCAGGTTCCATCTTGACCTCGGGCACTCGCCGTCTGTGTGGAGTTTGCACGTTCTCCCTGGGACCGTGTGGGTTTCCCTCCGGGTACTCTGGTTTCCTCCCACATCCCAAAGACATGCGGGCTTGTAGGTTAATTGACCCTCTGTAGATTGCCCCCTGGTGTGTATAGAACTAGTACAAAGGTCTCGTTTTCACCCCACAAACAGCTAACAACGGTTACACAAAAAAGCTGGAGAAACTCAGCAGGTGCAGCAGCATCTATGGAGCGAAGGAAATAGGCAACGTTTCGGGCCGAAACCCTTCTTCAGCTAACAACGGCCTGTTTCCTTTATCATTATTAAATATTTTGCATATCTTTCATTCACTGTTCTTTATCTCTCTACACCACCGTCTATATCTCTCGTTTCCCTTGTCCCTAATTAGCCTGAAGAAGAGTCTCGACCCGAAACATCACCCGTTCCTTCTCTCCAGAGTTGCTGCCTGTCCCGCTGAGTCACTCCAGCTTTTTGTGTCTTATCTTTAGTACAAATGGATGGTTGATGGTCGGCATGGACTCAATGGGCCAAACGGCCTGTTTCCATGCTGTATCTTTCAGTCAGTCAGACTCGTCCAGTTAGTTAAAGACCCTCCCTATATCTTCCTCATCAGTCAGAAGAAGGGTCCAGACCAGAAATGTTTACAGTCTAGTTTACTGTCCCGTGTACCGAGGTACAGTGAACTTTTGTTGCGTGCTAACCAGTCAGCGGAAAGACAATACATGATTACAATTGATTATCATGTGTCCATTCCCTTCACAGAAGTTACCTGACCCACTGAGTTAATTTAGATACGGTGTGGAAACAGGCCCTTCGGCCCACTGAGTCCGTGCCGACCAGCGATCACCCCATTCTATCCAACGCACTTGGGACAATCTTACAGAAGCCAATTAACCTGCATATATTTGGAATGTGGGTGGAAGCTGGAGCACCTGGAGCAAACCCACATGGTCCACCTATGCACCAGTGTGCCCCCCAACACTGTTCCTCCAGCACTTTGCGTTTTGCTCCCTGTGTTTCCACATTCTCCACTTTTATTTCTCCTTAACAAGGTTCTATTTCAATAATCACAGTTGCAAAGTACCAGGAACATCAACACCGCTCAGCAGTTTCCAAACATCAATCAATCAATCCTCAGATTACAACGTTATCATCAGTATCCAGCGCACGCTCGGCAACCAGCGTGGGCACCGTGTGTTCCCTCGTTACAGGGCCCCGCGAACACGGACATAGGCCTGGAGAAGAGGCCAGCAGTCGACTCTGGCGTGACCATCGACCGCCCGCTGCCTGGATCCTCGAATGGACAAACCGACAGGGAGATTCTCCCCCTCCCACCCTCCGCACCGGGTGACCAAAGATCAGGAGCGTGGAGCCGAAACCTGAGGAGCAGCCCCTTCAGATACTCATCCAGGGGCTGCAACTTCCCGTACTCCATATACACGTGGAACACTGGTCTCTTCCTGCAGAAGGAGCGCTGCACTGCCGGACACACATGGGAGCCGGATTATGCCACTCGGCCCCTCCAGTCTATCCCGCCCTTCAGTCCGATCACAATGTTTGGGGGTTGGCACGGTGGTGCAGCGGGTAGAGCTGCTGCCTCACAGCGCCAGAGACCCGGGTTCCATCCTGACTACGGGTGCTGCCTGTACGGAGTTTGCACGTTCTGCGTGGGTTTTCTCCAGTTTCCTCCCGCACTACAAAGACGTGCAGGATTTAATATAAAAGTAAATTGTCCCCAGTGTGTGTGTGAGATAGAGCCAGTGTACGGAGCCAGTCGCAGATTCAGCCTGTTGTGATCCTTGTCCAGCATGGGCACAAAGGGCAGAGTGGCCGCCATCTATAATTAAATGAGGATTCAAGCCCTGGTTTCACAGCTAAGGGGAGATGAGAAATGGGGGTTCCCTTGCAGGGAGCTAGCATGGAGCCTGAGGGCCGAATGGCCTCCCGCTGAGTTTCCAATGAAGAGGTGTATGGGAGGAAGTTAGGAGATCCCACTGCTTGAGATCCTGGGAGGAGATGACACTTGGGAGATAGATGGTGCAGTGGAGACTGAACACGCTGCAAACAAGGACAAAGCAATACGTCAGGAGATTTATCTTAATCGTGAAGATATCTGGGCTGTAGGAGTATTTATTCCGGCCACACACGGAGCCTCGAGCGTGCTGCCAGACCAGTCAACATCTCTAATTCCACCGTCCCAGACTGACATGGGATAGCAGGAGCAGCCGGGCGGAAAGGCGGCCCTGCCCTAGGAGAGGGGAGCAGCGTGGCTGGTGCTTAAAACAAGCAGATGGTAGAACTGAAGCTAGACACAGAGTGCTGGAGTAACTCAGCAGGAATGGCAGCATCTCTGGGTGATGTTTCAGACTCAGTCTGAAGAAGGGTCTCGACTTGAAACGTCACCCATTCCTTCTCTCCAGAGATGCTGCCTGACCCGCTGAGTTACTCCAGCACTCTGTGAAACGTCACCTATCCATGTTCCCCACAGATGCTGCCTGACCTCCAGCAGATCTGTGCCACCTGTCCCGCTGCGCTGAGTTACTCCAGCACTCTGTGAAACGTCACCTATCCATGTTCTCCACAGATGCTGCCTGTCCCGCTGAGTTACTCCAGCACTCTGTGAAACGTCACCCATTCCTGTCTCTCCAGAGATGCTGCCTGTCCCGCTGAGTTACTCCAGCCTTTTGTGTCTGTCTCCAGTTTAAACCAGCATCTGCAGTTCCTTCCTACACATGGCGATAGATCCTGTGGCCCCGCTCTCCCTGCCTGAGACAGATGGTAAATGTTCCATTCACCTCCGTCCACTGGGACCGACCACTGCAGAACTGCTCAAAGCTTTATCTGCAGACTGAGAAACGCTGCCCTTCCACTCCACTCTCCCTGCACCATTCCCTGCCCCCCCTCCCCTCCAAATACACTCACCCACACAGGCACAGGCATCACGATGGCACAGGGAACGGTGGCGCAGCGGGTAGAGCTGCTGCCTTACCACGGCCAGAGACCTGGGTTCCATCCTGACCACGGGCGCTGTCTGTGTGGAGTTTGCACGTTCTCTCCCCGTGACCTGCGTGGGTTTTCTCCGGGCGCTCCGGTTTCCTCCCACACTCCAAAGACGTGCGGGTTTGTAGGTTAATTGTTTGTTGGATAGAACGAGTGTACGGGGAATTGCTGGTGAGGGCCGAAGGACCTGTTTCCATGCTGTATCTCTAAACCAAACTAAAGGCCATTCGGCCCTTCTCTACCCTGCCCCTGCTCCAGATTTGTCCCACCCGTCTCCAACCCCATCCCCTCTCCTCCTCGGGTGGTCAAAGCAAATGCCACAAGAATGTGTGGGTTTGTAGGTTCATTGGCCTCTGTAAATTGCCCCCTAGTATGTATGGGAGAACTACAGGGTTGGGGGCATCTCTGGGCGGCACGGACTCGTTGGGCCGAAGGGCCTGTTTCCACGCGTGGTATCTCTGGACTAAACTAGACTCTGCTGCCTCGACCGGCCCTAAACAAACCGACTAACGGGCAGCTTAGGCACCGGGACTGCACCGATGGCAACATCTCCCGGCAACGGGTAAAGAACAAGGCAGAGCTAAACACAAACCGAGCCTCCAGTCATTTGGTGAGGAATCTGTTGGCCAAAAAAATGTAACTCAGCAACCCATGGAGCGTAACAATGGGACATTAAATCCCCATTTAGCTGGGAAATATTAGCATTTTTATGATGAGTTAATGTATCATAATATTCGATTAATTGTTTCAGTAACTGATGGAAACTGTGCCCAGTTTCTTGGGGCCGAGAGAGTGGAAGCAGGAGCTGGCCATCCCCCACTCACCCACACCCCCATCCCACGCCCGATAGACCTGCCCCTCTAGTAAACACATCACCACCGCTGGCTAGAGGCGGTCAGATAACTGGAGACCATTTGACCCGTCCCAGCTGTGCTAGCCCAGACACCCCCCCCCTTAAGCCCACGCTCACAGCCCAATAGTTTTAGTTTAGTTCAGAGATACAATGTGGAAACAGGCCCCTCAGCCCATCGATGTCAGTGCCGACCAGCGATCCTCCCCACACTAACTCTAGGGACAATTTATCATTTTTACCGAAGCCTATTAGGGGTTATGGGGAAAAGGAATGGGGTTAGGAGGGAAAGATAGATCAGCCATGATTGAAAGGCGGAGTAGACTCGATGGGCCGAATGGCCTATTTCTGCTCCTAACACTTATGGTCTTATAACCTACAAGCCTGCACGTCTTTGGAGTGTGGGAGGAAACCGGAGCACCCGGAGAAAACCCACGTGGTCAGGAATAGAACATACAAACTCTGTACAAACCATGGACTCTGGTGCAGTGAGACCCATTCGACCGCTGTGTATAGAAAGAAGGTAGCCCTTTCTAAATGTACACCCTGAGGATGTAGAATGGGATAGCATAGAGGCTCGGTGGGCTGAAGGGTCTGTTACCACACTATCTCTGAACTTTAAAAGGGGGCTTAAAGGGAAGAGTGACCATATTATTGCACAATTGGACATTACAGCTGAAACTGACTTCGTTCACCCTAAAACCAGAACTTACTAACAAGAAAGTTCAGAAGGTTGAGGGGGGACCTCGATGAAACCTACTGCGTAATGAAAGGCCTGGATAGAGTGGACGTGGAGAGGATGTTTCCACTAGTGGGAGAGTATAAAACCAGAGGGCACAGCCTCAGAATGAAAGGACGTACCTTCAGAATGGAGATGAGGAGAAATTTATTTAGCCAGAGGGTGGTGAATCTGTGGAATTCATTGCCTCAGACGGCGGTGGAGGCCACAAGTCCGTGGGTATTTTTAAAGTGGAGAATGATAGGTTCTTGATTATTAAGGGTGTCAAAGTTGACGTGGAGAATGCAGGAGAATTGGGTTGAGAGGGAAAGATAGATCGGCCTCTTGGCAGAGAAGACTCAAAGGCTTGATTCTGTTCCTAAATCTTACGGTTATAAAGTGATACAGTGTGGAAACAGACCCTTTGGCCCATACCGGCCAACTTGCCGCAGCTATACTACTCTTACAAACTACAAAGAGATAAGGTATGGATGGGTTGGTTATTCGGTAGACTGCATTAAAAAGGTACATCTGTAAACAGGGGGTGGTGAACATATCAATAAATGTTTTACAGCAATCCTTTTAAGGCACAAAGAAGCCACAGAGAGAGAGAGGGGAAGCTGTGGCCAATGAGTGTGCAGGTAAGCATGAGCAAGGGCAAAGGCTCAGAACGTCGCTGAGAATGGCTGTAAAGCAAGATTCCAGGATTCAGCGCTGCCGGAACTGAAGCTACGATCAGGGAAGGTAGAATCCACGAACAGTAAAATCATGGCCGCAAAAACGTCCACAGATTCATAATGAGGAAAAGCTCGGCAAATGTGGGTCTCTGCCAGCCTGAGAGAGGAGAAATTACAGCAGGGACACACGCACACAGGTACATGCACACACAGGTATACACACATATGTACACGCACACACAGGCACACACACACACAGGTACACACACACACAGGTATACACACACATACAGGTATACACAGGCACACACACAGGTACACGCACACACAGGTACACGCACACATGTACGCAGGTACACGCACACACAGGTACACACACACACAGGTATACACACACATACAGGTATACACAGGCACACACACAGTACGTACACACACAGGTATACACGTACACACACACACACACAGGTAACACATGTACACACACACAGGCGCACACACACAGGTACACACACACAGGCGCACACGCACAGGCACACGCACACAGGTGCACACACACACGCGCACACACACACACAGGTATACACAAGCACACAGGGACACACACACTCAGGTACACACACACACCCACACAGGCGCACACACACAGGCACACACGCACACAGACACACACACACAGGCGCACACACACACACACAGGTACACACACACTCAGGTACACACACACACAGGTACACATACACACACGTGAGTGTGTCACTGACCAGCGCGGGCCGTGGGAGCAGTACCTGGTTACCCTGGCAACAGTGGAGAAATTACAGCAGGGACCAAGGAAATGGGAGAGACATTAAACAGATATCAAGAGCTGGGTTGAATTGAGTTGAAAGATTCAGGATAGAAACAGGCCCTTCGGCCCACCGAGTCCGTGCCGACCATCGATCACCCGTTCACACTCCAGTTCTATATTATCCCACTTTCCCACTCCCTACACACTAGGGGCGAATTTACAGAGGGACGATTCATCCACAAACCTGCACGTCTTTGGAGTGTGGGAGGAAATTGGAGCCACGTGACAACGGGGAGAACGTGCAAACTCCACAGAGACAGCTCCAAAGGTCAGGGTCGAACCTGGGTCTCCAGCGCTGCGAGGCAGTAGTTCTACCCGCTGCGCCACTGTGCCATGTCAGAGATATGGGCCAAACGTGGGTAGGTGGGACTAGTATAGATGGGACATGTTGGCTAGCATGGGCAAGTTGGGCCAAAGGGTCTGTTACCAGACTGTGATTCCCTCTGGGTGACAGGCACTTCCTCAACTCCCCCCCACCCCAACCTCTCACCCTGAACGCACACCTCTGGTTTTAGATACCTCCTCTGTGGGGAAAACTTTACCCTCTGATTTTGGACTCCTCTGTCAGCCTCCCTGTCTTAAGCTCATGAGTGGTAGCAGCAGAACAAGTCCATTCGGCCCATCAAGTCTACTCCGCCATTCAATCATGGCTGATCTACCTCCCTCCTAACCCCATTCTCCTGCCTTCTCTCCGTAACCTGTGACTCCTGTACTAATCAAGAATCTATCTATCTTTGCCTTAACAATATGTATACGTTTATTGGCCAAGTATTCACATACAAGGAATTTGCCTTGGTGCTCTGCCCGCAAGTGACAACATGACTTACAGTGACAGTTAGGAATGAAACATTAAACATTAAACATTTGCCACTGACTTGTGGCTTCCACAGCCGCCTGTGGCAACGAATCCCACAGATTCACCACCCTCTGGCTAAAGAAATTCCTCCTCATCTCTTTCCTAAAGGAACATCCTTTAATTGTGAGGCTGTGCCCTCTGGTCCTGGTCTCTCCCCATTCGGCACACCAGCTACTCCTGGTCCATCCTGGCGAAGGTGCTCAGTAGCCGGTGTGTAGTTGGCACTGGGGCAGCGAGGATGGGGTATCACCCACCCCAGCCTACACCCCCCTCTCCCTTGCAAGGTGGGTGGGGGAATTGGTCAGTTCGGATTATTGTCACATGTACCGAGGTACAGTGAAAAGCTTTTTTTGTTGCGTGCCATCCAGACAGGACAATACAAGACTACAACTGAGCCGTCCACACTGTACAGATGAAACACACAGAATTGGCTCTCTGTAATCCCTCTCGTAATTCCACAGCCAGGGCTCTGGTACTGCCGAGCTATTTACTCACACACTAAACACACACAAATAAATGGTTCTGCTCAGAGCCAGTGCAGGCTGATTACACGAGGGGACATTGGTCAGTCCACCACCCATCACAGCTGCCCCTGTCTGTCGATGACCGCCTCATATCTGCAGAGACCACCGTACCATACTGGCCGCTATTCATTGTCATCATCGATAAACCCTTCCCTGGGCTCAAAAATCCATCCCTCCCCGCCAGGATGGTCTCAGACTCAGCCCGTACACAATTTACTACAATTCCAACTGGGATAATTCAGTGTAATCGTCTTGCTATCCCCATAATCTCTCTCTCCACTCCCTCCCTCTCCCCCTCTCCCTCCATCTCTCTCTCCCCCTCCCTCTCTCCCCCCCACCTTCCTCCCTCTCTCCCTCTGGCTTCTGCAAGGACATCTTCTCCAGATGTTCCATCAGCAAGCAGGGAGAGACAGAGGGGGTGACAGAGGCAGGTGGAGAGAGAGATGGGGGGGGGGGGGGGGAAGAGGAACAGAGCGAGAGGGGAGGGCGGAGGGGGGGGGGGCAGGGGAGACAGAGAATGAGGGGGGGGGGGCTGAGACACAGGCAGAGAGAGAGAGAGGGAGATCGAGAATGCCTTCTGCATCCGTGCTGCCATGACGGGTAAACCACCCACCCCACACCAGTGTAGGGAGCCGCTTTGTGTTCGAGCTGAGACTGGATATTGGGGCAGGATGTGCCGGCTCGATGATCCTGTAACCGCTGGAGCTGATCCTCATCTGCCACCGTGTAGACAGTCGCTGCACCCCGGGCAGGCCAAGGGGCTGCACCCCCTCCCCTCCCCACCGCGCTGCCTCCCCCCCATTCCCTTCTACCCTGCTCCCCTTCTATCCCTCTCCCCCCCCTCTTCTCTCTCCCCTTCTCTCTCTCCATCTCCCAATCTCTCTTTCTCTCCATATCTTCCTCTCTCCCACCTCTCTCTTCTCCCTCTTTCTCTCCCCCTTCTATCCCTCTCTCCCTCTCCCCCCCCCCCCCTCTCTCTCCCCTCTCTCTCTCTCTCTCTATCTCTCTCTCCCTCCCTCTCTCCCATCTCTCTCCCTCCTCTCCCCCTCTTTCTCTCTCCCCTCTTTCTCTCCCCTTTCTCTCTCTCTATCTCTCTCTCCCATCCTCTATCCCTCCCCTCTTTCTCACCCCTCTCTCCCCCCCTGACATTAATGCACACACCACACACCATCTCCCATCTCCAGCCAGCCGTATTTGCAACCCGCAACAAATGCAGCGCTACATTCGCGATGGATGGACGGACGATGGAGACTGCAGAGAGTCCATTGCATTGTATTTACCTTGTGTTGCCTCCGCCTGCCCGCTGATGCTGATGCTGCTGCTGCTGCTGCTGCTGCTGGTGTAAAGCTGCACCCCCTCTCTCCAGTCTCCACCCTCGCTGCCTCTCTCTAAACCTGGACCAGCCTAGACCACCCTAGATCCACCCCCTCCCGCCTAGACACACCCCCACCCCATAGATCCGCCCCCCAGACCTTAAATATATCCACTGACTTGCCCTCTGTGGCAATGAATCCCACAGATTCACCACCCTCTGACTAAAGAAGTTCCTCCTCATCTCCTTTTCTTTAATTCTGGGGCTGTGCCCCCTGGTCCTGGACACTCCCACTAGTGGAAACATCCTCTCCACATCCACTCTATCCAGGGACCCCCCTCACAATGATGGTGTTGTGATTGTGGCTTATGGGATCTTGCTGTGCATGAAGGGGCTTTTTATAACGGGGGGATTCTTTGGGTAGAGTGGATGTGGAGAGGATGTTTCCACCAGTGGGAGAGTCTAGGACCAGAGGGCACAGCCACAGAATTAAAGGATGTTTCACTGCCCGATCCATCACGGGTACTGACCTACCCACCATCAAAGGGATCTGCAGGAGTAGCTGCCTTTAAAAGGCAGCTAGCATCATCAGTGACCCACACCACCCTGACCCACACACTGACCCACAGCACACTGACCCACACACTGACCCACACCACCCTGACCCACACCACCCTGACCCACACACTGACCCACAGCACACTGACCCACACCTGACCCACACCACCCTGACCCACACACTGACCCACAGCACACTGACCCACACACTGACCCACACCACCCTGGCCCACACACTGACCCACAGCACATTGGCCCACACACTGACCCACAGCACACTGGCCCACACACTGACCCACACACCCTGACCCACACACACTGACCCACACCACCCTGACCCACACACTGACCCCACACACCCTGAACACACCACCCTGACCCACACTGACCCCCCACACCACACTGACCCACACACACTGACCCCACACACACTGACACAGCACACTGACACACCACACACTGACCCACACCCCCTGACCCCCACACACTGACCCACACCCCACACCACACACCTGACCCACACACTCTGACACACCACACACACACACCCTGACACCACACTGACCCACACACACTGACCCACACACTGACCCACACACACACACTGACCCACACACCCACTGACCCACACACACTGACACACACACAGACACATACACACTGACCCCCACACACCCTGACCCACACACCCTGACCCACACACACCTGACACACACACCCTGACACACACACCCTGACACACAGGCCCAGACACACAGGCCCTGACACACAGGCACTGACACACACAAGCTGACACACACAACCTGACACACACACACTGACCCACACACACACTGACACACACACACCACCGACCCCACACACACACTGACCCACACACTGACCCACACACCCTGACCCACACTGACCCACACACACACACCCACACACAGACCCACACACACACTGACCCACACACCTGACACACACTGACCCACACACACCCTGGCCCACACACCCTGACCCACACCACCCTGACACACACACTGACCCACACCCCCTGACCCACACACCCTGACCCACACACACCTGACACACACACCCACACACTGACCACCCCTGACACACACACTGACCCTGACACCACACCCTGACACACACACACTGACCCACCCACACACCCACACACACTGACCCACCACCCTGACCCACACCCCACCCTGACCACACACCCCACTGACCCACACACTGACCCACACACACTGGCCCACACACACACCCTGACACCAACCCACCCTGAACCACAGACACCCTGACCCACACACGCCGCCACACCCACCCTGACCCACACACCCAGACACACACACACCCTGACACACACACACCCTCACACACACACACCCCCACACACACACACCCTGACACACACACCCTGACACACACACCCAGACACACACACCCAGACACAGAGGCACATGACACACACACCCTGACACACAGGCCCTGACACACACACCCTGACCCACACACACAGGCCCAGACCCACACACCCTGACCCACACACACACTGACCCCCACACCACCCTGACCCACACACTGACCCACACCACCCTGACCCACACAGACCCACACCACCCTGACCCACACACCACCTGACCCACACCACACTGACCCACACACACCCTGACCCCACAGCACCCTGACCCACACACACTGACACCACCCCTGACCCACACACCCTGACCCACACCACCCTGACCCACACACTGACCACACACCCCACACCACACACCCACCCTGACCCACACACACCCTGACCCACACACCCCACCCTGACACACCTGACCCACACACTGACCCACACACCCTGACCCACCCACCCTGACCACACACACTGACCCACACACACACTGACACACACCCTGACCACCCACCCACACACCACCACCCACACACACCCTGACCCACACCACCCCCTGACCACACACCTGACCCACACACCCTGGCCCACAGCACACTGACCCACACCCTGACCACTGACACTGACACACACCCTGACCCCACACACTGACCCACAGCACCCTGGCCCACAGCACACTGACCCACACCACACTGACCCACACACTGACCCACACACCCACCCACACCACCCTGGCCCCCCCCACCCTGACACCCTGACCCACACCACCCTGGCCCACACTGACCCACACCACCCTGACCACACACTGACCCACACCACTCTGACCCACACCACTGACCCACACCACCCTGACCCACACACTGGCCCACACACTGACCCACAGCACCTTGACCCACAGCACCCTGACCCACACTGACCCACACCACCCTGATCACTCTCATCTCACTGCTACCATTGGGACAAAAGAAGTGCCTGAAAACCCTGACCTCCAGGTTCAAGAACAGCTTCTTCCCATTGACCTTTTCCCAAGTTGACACTGCTGCTATTCACCTTTCCAACCATGTCCTCTGGTCCTCGATTCCCCAACTCTGGGCGAGAGACTGGGCATCTACCCAATCTATTCCTCTCATGATTGTAGACACCTCTATAAGATCACCCCTCATCCTCCTGCGCTCCCAGGAGTAGAGACCCAGCCTGCTCAACCTCTCCCTGTAGCTCACACCCTCGAGTCCTGGCAACATCCTCGTAAATCTTCTCTCTACCCTTTCCAACTTGACAACATCTTTCCTGTAACACGGTGCCCAGAACTGAACTGAACACAATTCTCTAAATGTGGCCTCACCAACGTCTGGTACAACTGCAACATGTCCTCCCAATCTCTGAATAACTTCCCCTCTGAAGGCCATCAATGGCAGACAGCAGAGCTACAGGGGAACTCCCTCCTGGATCTTCAGTGATGGGCAACGTGGAAACCAAGCAGGGATTGAAAATTATTCAACATTTTAATTTCCGTCAGAAGGACTTTATGGACAAAGAGCTGATTCCAAGTTTGCGATTTATTATTGATAGGGTAAAATCCATCTGGACGACAGACTTGTCACAACCTCTCAGCCTCTAGCTTGTGACTAACACTCCTCTCCCCACCTCCTCAGCTCTCTCCCCCCCGCCCACCCCTCTTCCAAGTGGAGGCTTGCCTGAGTGAATCTTTTGTTTACGCTTGTCTGGATGAATGTTCATTTGTCGGCGTTGGGCCTGTACTCGCTGGAGTTGAGAAGGTTGAGGGAGGACCTCATTGAAACGCACAGAGCAATGAAAGGCCTGGATAGAGTGGATGTGGAGAGGATGTTTCCACTAGTGGGAGAGTCTAGGACCAGAGGGCACAGCTTCAGAATTAAAGGGCGCTCTTTTAGAATGGAGGTGAGGAGGAATTTCTTTAGTCAGAGGGTGGTGAATCTGTGGAACTCATTGCCACAGACGGCTGTGGAGGCCAAGTCAGTGGATATATTTAAGACAGAGACAGACAAGTTCTTGACTAGAACGGGTGTCAAGGGTTATGGGGAGAAGGCAGAGTTAGATTAGCCACGGTTGAATGGCGGAGTAGACCTGATGGGCCGAATGGCCTAATTCTACTCCTATAACTTGTGAACTTGTGAATTAAATCAGCTGGAAGCTCGGAAAGAGAACAGAGAAGATTTACGAGGATGTTGCCAGGACTAGAGGGTGTGAGCTGCAGGGAGAGGTTAAGCAGGCTGGGACTCTACTCCTTGGAGGGGGTATCTTATTGAAATGAATAAAATCATGAGAGGAATAGATCGGGTATAGGCACTCAGTCTCTTGCCCAGAGTAGGGGAATCGAGGACCTGAGGACATAGGTTTAAGGTGAAGGGGGAAAGATTAAATAGGAATCCGATGGGTAACTTTTTCACACAAAGGGTGGTGGGTGTATGGAACCAGAGGAGGTAGTTGAGGCTGGGACTATCCCAACGTTTAAGAAACAGTTAGACAGGTACATGGGTAGGGCAGGTTTGGAGGGATATGGACTATAGACAATAGGTGCAGGAGGAGGCCATTCGGCCCTTCGAGCCAGCACCGCCATTCAATGTGATCATGGCTGATCATCCCCAATCAGTACCCCGTTCCTGCCTTCCCCCCATATCCCCTGACTCCGGTATTTTTAAGAGCCCTATCTAGCTCTCTCGTGAAAGCATCCAGAGAACCTGCCTCCACCGCCCTCTGAGGCAGAGAATTCCACAGACTCACAACTCTCTGTGAGAATTCCACAGACTCACAACTCTCTGTGAGAATTCCACAGACTCACCACTCTCTGTGAGCAAAAGTGTTTCTAAATAGCTTACCCCTTATTCTTAAACTGCGACCCCTGGTTCTGGACTCCCCCAACATCGGGAACATGTTTCCTGCCTCTAGCTTGTCCAAACCCTTTACAATCTTATGTGTTTCAATGTCTCATCCTAAACTCCACAGAGTGTACAAGCCCAGCTGCTCCATTCTCTCAGCATATGCCAGTCCCGCCATCCCAGGAATTAAAGTGGGCAGGTGGGACTAGTGTAGCTGGGACATGTTGGCTGGTGTGGGCAAGTTGGGCCGAAGGGCCTGTTTCCGTGCTGTATCACTCTATGCCTTAATGATGATGACCATTCATTCCTCTGCTCTCCTTCCTGGCCTCAGCAGATGTTTTCTGGAGATCTTACTGTGGCTGGCTGGGCCCAGCATTCACTGCCCGCTACCCCCCTTGAAGAGCTACAGTCCGTGTGCGGAAGTGGTTCCCCCAGTGCTGTTGGGGAGGGGGTTACAGACCCAGTGGCGGTGAAGGAAAGGCCGGTAGATTTTGTTATAAACAGCGAGGATAGACACAAAAAGCTGGAGTAACTCAGCGGGTCAGGCAGCTTCTATGGAGAGAAGGAATGGGTGATGTTTTGGGTTACTGCAACTGTTTGTGACTATCTTGCGAAACAGGGCACTGTCGGCACTGGGCCTGTACTCGCTGGAGTTTAAAAGGATGAGGGGGCCTCATTAAATACTGAAAGGCCCGGATAGAGTGGATGTGGAGAGGATGTTTCCACTAGTGGGAGAGTCTAGGACCAGAGGGCACAGCCTCAGAATTAAAGGAGGAAGGAGATGAGGAGGAATTTCTTTAGCCAGAGAGGGTGGTGAATCTGTGGAATTCGTTGCCACAGACGGCTGTGGAGGCCACATCTTTGGGTATTTTTAAAGCGGAGATTGACAGGGGTGGAGCAGCGGGTAGAGCTGCTGCCTCACAGCGCCAGAGACCCGGGTTCCATCCTGACCATGGGTGCTGTCTGTACGGAGTTTGTACCTTCTCCCCGTGCTCCGGTTTCCTCCCGCACTCCAAAGACATGCAGGTTTGTCGGTTATATGGCTCTGTGTAAATTGCCTTTCGAGTGCTGCCTGACCCGCTGAGTTACTCCAGCACTCTGTGAAACGTCACCTATCCATGTTCTCCACAGATGCTGCCTGACCCGCTGAGTTATGGTGCAGCAGCATCTATGGAGCTAAGGAAATAGGCAACTTTGCAGGCCGAAATCCTTCTGGAAATAGGCCAACGTTTCGGGTCGAAACCCTTATGGGTTTCGGCCCGAAACGTTGCCTATTTCCTTAGCTCCACAGATGCTGCTGCACCCGCTGAGTTACTCCAGCACTCTGTGAAACATCACCTATCCATGTTTTTCCATAGATGCTGCCTGACCCACTGAGTTACTCCAGCACTCTGTGAAACGTCACCTATCCATGTTCTCCACAGATGCTGCCTGACCCGCTGAGTTACTCCAGCACTCTGTGAAACGTCACCTATCCATGTTCTCCACAGATGCTGCCTGACCCCGCTGAGTTACTCCAGCACTCTGTGAAACGTCACCTATCCATGTTCTCCACAGATGCTGCCTGACCCGCTGAGTTACTCCAGCACTCTGTGAAACGTCACCTATCCATGTTCTCCACAGATGCTGCCTGACCCGCTGAGTTACTCCAGCACTCTGTGAAACGTCACCTATCCATGTTCTCCACAGGTGCTGCATTTTGTACCTATCTTCGGTGTAAACCAGCATCTACCATTCCTTCCTACATAATTCTGGTGGCATGTCTCTGGATGTAACGTAGCAACACGCTGAAACAGGGGCGGTGGGGCAGTGAGATGGGATGGCTTGAGGATCAGGTCTGCGTTTCCCTTTACAATTATCGCCAACAGCAACCTGTGTGGAATATTAAGTGGCTGCTGTGCTTTGTTTGTGGTGAACAGGCAGGCAGCTCACCGAAGATCATCTCTGACGGGACTAGACAAGGCTGTGCCGACCCTGGACCTGGATAGAGTGGATGTGGAGAGGATGTTTCCACTAGTGGGAGAGTCTAGGACCAGAGGGCACAGCCTCAGAATTAAAGGACGGAGATGAGGAGGAATTTCTTTAGCCAGAAAGAAGGTGGTGAATCTGTGGAATTCTTTACTACAGACGGCAGTGGAGGCCACATGTCAGTGGATATATTGTTAAAGCAGAGATAGATAGATTCTTGATTAGAGCGAGTGTCAGGGGTTATGGGGAGAAGGCAGGAGAATGGGGTTAGCAGGGAGAGATAGATCAGCCATGATTGAATGGTGGGGTAGACTAGATGGGCCGAATGGCGTAATTCTGCTCCTATAACGTGAACATGAGTTCGGGCCGCTGTCATTTACAGTGAATGTTGTTGTTGTTCCGAGTTCCCCAGGGTGGGGAGGGGAGGGGAGGGGTGGGGAGATGATCTCATTCACCACACCTGCGCCCAGCAAGGTTCCCTGTCCCCACTGCAATTAAACTCACAATTGCAGCACCTCAACAGCACAGTGAGGATGAGAGAGGTAACCATGCAGGGACCCTGATGATCCAGAACCACCCCCCCTCCCCACAGACCCCCCTCCCCCCCACCCCCCCTTTCCCTCTCCCCACAGCCCCGCTGCCTCACAGCGCCAGAGACCCGGCTTCCATCCTGACTACGGGTGCTGTCTGTGTGGAGTTTGCCCGTTCTCCCCGTGACCTGCGTGGCTTTTCTCCGGGTGCTCCGGTTTCCTCCCACACTCCCAAGACGTGCAGGTTTGTAGGTTAATTGCCTTTGGTGTAAATGTAAATTGTCCCCAGTGTGTGTAGGGTAGTGTTAGTGTGCGGGTATCGCTGGTCGGCACGGACTCGGTGGGCCGAAGGGCCTGTTTCCGTGCTGGATCCCTAAACTAAACTAAAGTTTAGACGGGCACGTGGATATGGAGGGGTGTGGATCACCTGCAGGCAGGGGAGATCATCATGGTGGGCATAGGCATCGTGGGCTGAAGGGCCTGTTCCTGTACTGTACTGTGCTGTGTGTACACATGGACTGGGTTCCTGGGAGAGAGAGGGGGGGGTGGAGGGGGGGGGGGGAGGGGGAGGGGAGAGGGAGGGGATGGAGGCAAGAGGGAGGTGAGGGAGGGAGGGAGGGAGGGAGAGAGGGAGGGAGGGGGTAGAGGGAGGGGTGAGAGGGAGGGGAGGGGGGGGGGGGAGGGGAGAGGGAGGGAGGGAGGGAGGGGGGGGGCGGAGGGGAGGTTGGGGGGGGTTGGGGGGGGAGGGGAAAGGGGGAGGAGGGTGAGGGGGGGGAGAGGGAGAGGGAGGGGGAGAGGGGGGGAGGGAGGGAGAGGGAGGGAGGGAGGGGGGTAAGGGATGTGAGAGAGAGGGAGGGGGAGGGGGGTGGGAGGGGGGGGTGGTTGGGGGGGGAGGGGAGGAGGGGGAGAGAGGGAAGGGAGGGGAGGGGGGTGAGGGGAGGGATGGGGATTCTTGTGGGGGGTGGGAGAGGGATGAGGGAGAGAGGGGAGGTGGGGTGGTTGAAGAGATGGGGAAGAGCTTGGGCGGGAGAGAGTCCACAGCCCACATCTCCGCGCCGTATCTCTAAACTAAACTAAACCTGCTCTAGTCATCTCATGATCCTATACACCTCTGTAAGATCACCACTCATCCTCCTGTCCTCCATGTCCGGTGCACAAGGGGTTAATGAGCGGGGACCGGCGGAGAGAGCAGGGCGGTGATCCCTCGATGCACCAGATTAGACGGCTGATCTAATTGAACCGTTTAAGATGATTAAAGGATTTACCAATACAGAGAGGGACAATTTCATCTGACGAGGTGGGTTCAGAACTCAATCAGAGAGTGGAGCTTGGAGCCAGGCCAGGACCCCCCTGAGTTGTGTGGTGACCCCCTCCCTCGCCCACAGACCACAGCTCAACGCCCAACACAGACCCACACACCCACAGAACCAGTGTGTGTGTATATGTGTGTGTATATATTTTGTGTGTGTGTATATGTGTGTATATATATTTTGTGTATATATATGTGTGTGTGTATATGTGTGTGTGTATATATATGTATATGTGTGTATATGTGTGTATATATATTTGTATATATATATGTGTGTGTATATATGTGTGTGTATATATATATATGTGTGTGTATATATATGTGTGTGTATATATGTGTGTATATATATATATGTGTATATATGTGTGTGTATGTGTGTATATATATATATATATATATATGTGTGTGTATATATGTGTGTATATATATATATGTGTGTATATATATATGTGTGTGTATATATATGTATATATACATGTGTGTGTGTATTATATGTGTGTGTGTATACTTTATATATATATATATATATATATATATATGTATACGATGTGCCGGCTCTGGAGAGGGTCCAGAGGAGATTTAAAACAGTGATCCCAGGAATGAGTAGGTTAACGTATGTGGAGCGTTTGTCGGCACTGGGCCTGTACTCGCTGGAGTTTAGAAGAATGAGGGGGGACCTCATTGAAACGTACAGAATAGTGAAGGGCCTGGATAGAGTGGATGTGGAGAGGATGTTTGTGGCAGAGTCCAAAACTGGAGGTCACCACCTCAGCATTAAAGGATGTTCCTTAAGGAAGGAGACGATGAGGAATTTCTTTAGCCAGAGGGTGGTGAATCTGTGGAATTCATTGCCACAGACGGCAGTGGAGGCCACAACACAGTGGGTATTTTTAGGACAGAGATAGATTCTTGTTTAGTGCGGGTGTCAGGGGTTATGGGGAAAAGGCAGGAGAATGGGGTTAGGAGGGAGAGATAGATCAGCCATGATTGAATGGTGGGGTAGAATTGATGGGCTGAATGGCCTAATTGTGCTCCTCTCACTTATGTAAGTATGAAGAATGGGAGTGTGGTTAAAGGCTGGTACTGTGATTTACATTCTAAGCATGCGGGAGGGATTACTGCAAATGATGCTTCTCTCCCCCCGGGTCATCAATGTCTCTGACCTTCAAGACTTAGTAGTCTATCGAGGCAGGGAGTCTCCTGCCAGTCACTGCCCACCCTCCCTCCCCGACTCACCTCTTCACGGAAACACCCACCCTGTCTGACCACCACTGATCCTTAGAGCAGGCCCTTCGGCCCTCTTGACACTCCTAGCATTGAAATCGACACACATCAGCTTCAATTTATTCAGCCAAGCTTATTGTCAAGTGTACCGAGGTATAGTGGTGTATTCAAGATTCAATTTAATTGTCACATGGTACCAATTAAAGTACAGTGAAATTTGAGTTGCCTTACGGTGAGAAAAACAGCCAGACATAATTCAACCCCCATAAAATAAAATTTAATATAAACATCCACCACATTCCTCACTGTGATGGAAGGCAGTAAAATTCAATCATCTTCCTCCTTTGTTCACCCGTGGTCGAGCCTTGACCTTCCGCCTTGCCTTTGCCGACGGTCTGCTCTTCAAGCCCTCTCATCGGGATGATTGAAACTCGGAATGGATTGGGTTGGGTTGGGTTGAGTTGAGTTGGGTTGGGTTGAGGGGCTGGGTTGCAGTGAGTTGGGTTGGGTTGGGTTGAGGGGTTGCGTTGGGTTAAGGGGTTGGGTTGAGGGGTTGGGTTGAGTTGGGTTGGGTTGAGGGGTTGGGTTGGGTTGGGTTGGTTTTGGGTTGGGTTGGGTTGAGGGGTTGGGTTGAGGGGTTGGGTTGGGTTGAGGGGTTGCGTTGGGTTGAGGGGTTGGGTTGGTTTGAGGGGTTGGGTTGGGTTGAGGGGTTGCGTTGGGTTGAGGGGTTGGGTTGGGTTGCGTTGAGGGTTTGGGCTGGGTTGCGTTGAGTGGGGTTGGGTTGGGTTGAGGGGTTTGGGTTGGGTGTTGAGGGTTTGGGTTGGGTTGAGGGGTTTGCGTTGGGTTGAGGGGTTGGGTTGGGTTGAGGGGTTGGGGTTGAGGGGTTGGGTTGAGGGGTTGGGTTGAGGGGTTGGGTTGTGTTGAGGGTTGGGTTGTTTGAGGGTTGGGGGTTGGGTTGAGGGGTTGGGTTGGGTTGGGTTGCGTTGAGGGGTTGGGCTGGGTTGCGTTGAGTTGGTTGGGTTTGGGTTGAGGGGTTGGGTTGGGTTGAGGGGTTTGGGTTGGGTTGAGGGTTGGGCTGGGTTGCGTTTGAGTTGGGTTGGGTTGGGTTGGGTTGAGATAGGTTGGGTTGCGTTTAGCTGATTGTCACGTGTACTGAGGTTGTTGCATGCAATGGGAAGTATGTTAGCTTATAAGGAGAGGTTGGGCAGACTTGGATTGTTTTCTCTGGAACATCGGAGTTTGAGAGGACACTTAATGGAAGTGTATAAAATTATGAAAGGCGCAGTGTATAACCATTTTGCCAGGGTGGAAATGTCAATGACATTTGTGTCGACTGCATGTTGAGTGTTTTGTTCTATGTTGATCACCCCACTGTGGGAAGGATGTGGTGGAGCTGGAAAGAGGGCAGAGATTTAAGAGGATGTTGCCAGGACTAGAGGGCACAGCTTTAAGGTGAGAGGGGCAAAGTTTAACGGAGATGTGCGGGGCAGGTTTATTTCACACAGAAGGTGGCAGATGCCTGGCATGTGCTGCCAGGGGTGGTGGTGGAGGCAGATACGATAGTGGTGTTTAAGAGGCTTTAATATAGGCACATGGACGTGCAGGGTATAGGGGGATATGGATCACATGCAGGCAGAGGAGATCAGTTTAACTTGGCATCATGTTGGGCCTGGACATTGTGGGCCGAAGGGCCTGTTTCTGTACTGTATTCTGTGGTCTATGTACAGGTAGGCTCATTGCTGTTGGTTCTCTCACCTGCAGCACCCGGGCGAAACGAGGAATATGGAGGGAAGTGAGGGGAGGGGCCGGTGGAGAGTGACCCCCAGCAGTGAGGGTCTCTCATTCTCATCCTCTCTCCCTCTCCCTTCCCCCCTTCTCTATCCCCCACTCTCCCTCTCTCCCTCTCTCATAGAAATATAGAAAATAGGTGCAGGAGTAGAGGCCATTCGGCCCTTCGAGCCTGCACCATTCGCCATTCAATATGATCATGGCTGATCATCCAACTCAGTATCCCGTACCTGCCTTCTCTCCATACCCCCTGATCCCTTTAGCCACAAGGGCCACATCTAACTCCCTCTTAAATATAGCCAATGAACTGTGGCCTCAACTACCTTCTGTGGCAGAGAAATTCCAGAGAGTCTCCTCCTCCCCCTCTCCCCTCCTCTCCCCCCTCCCTCTCTCCTCTCTCCTCTCCCTCCCTCTCCCCTCTCCCCTCTCTCCCCCCCCCCTCCCCCTCTCTCCTTTCGCCTCCCTCTCCCTCTCTCTCTCTCCCTCTCCCCCTCCCCCTCTCCCTCCCCCCTCCCCCCCCCCTCTCCCTCTCCCCCTCTCCCTCCCCCCCTCTCTCCTCCCTCTCCCCTCTCCCCTCTCCCTCTCTCCCTCTCTCCCTCTCTCCCCCTCTCCCTCTCTCCTCTCTCTCCCTCTCTCTCTCCCTCTCCCTCTCCCTCTCTCCTCTCCCCCTCTCCCTCTCTCCCCTCTCTCCCTCTCTCTCTCTCTCCCCCCTCTCCCTCTCCCCCTCTCCCTCTCCCCTCTCCCCCTCTCCCCTCTCTCCCCCTCTCCCTCCTCCCCCTCTCCTCCTCTCCCTCCTCTCCCTCCCTCTCCCCTCTCCCTCTCTCCCTCTCCCCCTCTCCCCCTCTCCTCCTCTCCCTCTCTCCCCTCTCTCCCCTGCTCCCCCTCTCCCCCTCTCCCCCTGTTATGATCTCTCTCCCCTCTCTCCCTCCTCTCCCTCTCTCCCTCTCCCCCTCCCCTTCTCCCCCTCTCCCCCCCACTCTCCCTCTGTGATTCCGTGCTGTTATAGCTCCTGCTCTGCTGATCATTGACTGTATGAAAGCCAAACTGCTTTTATTGACGATGCGATTATGAGTGAGACACAGCCCGGTGTAGAGAAGCCTCTAACGCCAGTACACAGCCACCATCAGCCTGGGGGGGTGGGGGGGGGGGGGGTCACAGAGACAGGGAGACGGGTGGAGCAGTTATCACACTGGGGTGTGACTGCGTGTGTCAGTGGTAATATGATCACCCTCCCTCCCACAAACACAGTGCCTCAGTCTGTACCTGCACAGCAATTTAAATGCAGTCCTCTATGGCAGAATAATTGGAATATGTCACAGGCAGTTCTGAAGTGTAATTACAGTAATCTGTTCTCTTAAGGATGTCCGTATTGTGGCGATGGTCAGCGCATTGAATGCCAGCATTTATTTCAAGAGGGCTTGTGTACAAAAACAGGGATCTAATGCTGAGGCTCTACAAAGCGCTGGTCAGGCTGCATTTGGAACATTGTGAGCAGTGTAGTGCCCCATATCTGAGGCTCTGGAGAGGGTCCAGAGGAGGCTTACAAGAATGATCCCAGGAATAAGTGGGTGAACATACGATGAGCGTTTGTCGGCGCTGGGCCTGTACTCGCTGGAGTTTAGAAGGATGAGCGGGGACCTCATTGAAACTTACTGAATAGTGAAAGGCCTGGATAGAGTGGATGTGGAGAGGATGTTTCCACTGGTGGGGGAGTCTAGGACCAGAGGGCACAGCCTCAGAAGGACATTCCTTTAGGAAGGATTTATTTTCTCAGAGGGTGGTGAATCTGTGGAATTCTTTGCCACACAGACGGCTGTGGAGGCCACAAGTCAGTGGAAAATTTTAAAGGCAGAGATAGACAGATTCTTGATTAGAACGGGTGTCAGGGGTTATGGGGAGAAGGCAGGAGAATGGGCAGAGATAGATCAGCCATGATTGAATGGCGGAGTGGGCCGAATGGCCTAATTCTACCCCTATGACTTGTGAATGTGTGAATAAGGCCCCAGAAACATGCCTCATCTGCTACAGGAAAGTCCCCAAATGGGCAGCCTGTAACCCTCAACCAACAATGGCAACATCATTAAACATTCACGCGCACAAAGCCATTAATCTGCAGATTTTTTGGACGTTACGTCTACAGTTACATTTAATGAGCGGGAGGGAAATAAAGTCTGGCTGTGTAAATATTACAGCGTCTCTCCTTCACCGGGATAATGAGGGGTCTTGGAGAAGATCAGGAGTATTACGTAACGGAGATAGATGAAGAGATGACTCACACTGGGGAACGCCACAGATAATCTGCAGATGGTTTAGTGAAACAGTGCACACGGCATGGAGACAGTCAATAGGCCAACCGAAGACACACACAAGATGCTGGAGTAACTCAGCGGGTCAGGTACGCAGCATCTGTGGAGAACATGGATAGGTGACGTTTCACAGAGTGCTGGAGTAACTCAGTGAGTCAGGTATGCATCATCTGTGGAGAACATGGATAGGTGACGTTTCACAGAGTGCTGGAGTAACTCAGCGGGTCAGGCAACATCTGTGGAGAACATGGATAGGTGACGTTTCACAGAGTGCTGGAGTAACTCAGCGGGTCAGGCAGCATCTGTGGAGAACATGGATAGGTGACGTTTCACAGAGTGCTGGAGTAACTCAGTGGGTCAGGCAGCATCTGTGGAGAACATGGATAGGTGACGTTTCACAGGTGCTGGAGAAACTCAGCGGGTCAGGCAGCATCTGTGGAGAACATGGATAGGTGTTTCACAGAGTGCTGGAGTTATCCATTTTCTCCACAGATAAGGATAAGGGGGAAATCCTTTAGGACCGAGATGAGAAAAACATTTTTCACACAGAGAGTGGTGAATCTCTGGAATTCTCTGCCACAGAAGTAGTTGAGGCCACAGTTCATTGGCTATATTTAAGAGGGAGTTAGATGTGGCCCTTGTGGCTAAAGGGATCAGGGGGTATGGAGAGAAGGCAGGTACAGGATACTGAGTTGGATGATCAGCCATGATCATATTGAATGGCGGTGCAGGCTCGAAGGGCCGAATGGCCTCTACTCCTGTACCTATTTTCTATGTTTCTATGTTGCCTGACCCGCTGAGTTACTCCAGCACTCTGTGAAACGTCACCTATCACCTGAATAGTGAAAGGCCTGGATAGAACGGATGTGGAGAGGATGTTTCCACTGGTGGGAGAGTCTAGGACCAGAGGGCACAGCCTCAGAATTAAAGGATGTTCCTTTAGGAAGGAGATGAGGAGAAATTTTCTTTAGCCAGAGGGCGGTGAATATGTGGAGGCCACAAGTCAGTGGATATTTTTAAGGCAGAGATAGATAGATACTTGATTAATACGGGTGTCAAGTGTTATGGAGAAAAGGCAGGAGAATGAGGTTAGGAGAGGGAGAGATAGATCAGCCATGATTGTTTGGCGTAGTAGACTAGAAGGGCCGAATGGCCTAATTCTGCTCCTATCACTTATCAACCTGCGAAGTAAGAGTCCCCTTGTTCTGTTACCGGACATGTGATAATAAATTCTTTAGTCCTGAGGTACTCCAGCACTTTGTGTCTTCCACACAGTACAGTACAAGGCTGTCTTTTAACATGCACTGGGGAGCATGTTCTCAGCACACGCATGTGCACAGGGACACGCACCCAGCACGTTTGCACACACGTGTTCATGTGCAAATGCGCTGAGAACACGCTCCCCAGAAGACTGCCTTTCCATGCGTGCGCATGTGCACATATGTATGCGTGTGAGTCTGTCTCAGCCACTGGATATTGAATTGGTGAAGTCTGTCTCTCTGTTTAAGGTGTAATATGTCAGATATAATTGTGTTACAGCCGTTAAATGATGTTTTATGTTAAACTGCTGACGCTCCATTGCTGGTTAATGAATCCCGCTCTGGGGAACTGGGGAAGGTAGCCAAAGTTTGCTGAAATTGAGCAGTGAGGATTTTTAAACTCTCCATTTCCCTGCCCCCCGAGGCGAGTTATTATTCAGCATTACTCCACGGAATGTCAAGCGGCAAGGGGCGGGGGGGAGTGAAGAGGGGAGAGGAGGGGGATGATGCACTCAGATGTCAGAGAGAAATGAAAGAGGGAGCAGAGGAGATCTCTGTAAGGAGAGACAGATGGCTAACAAGAGAGGGTGGTGTAGAACCGGCTGCCGGAGGTGGTGCAGCGGGTAGAGCTGCTGCCTCACAGCGCCAGAGACCCGGGTTCAATCCTGACGACGGGTGCTGTCTGTACAGAGTTTGCACGTTCTCCCCGTGACCTGCGTGGGTTCACTCCGGGCGCTTCAGTTTCCTCCCACACTCCAAAGACGTGCAGGTTTGTAGGTTAATTGGCTTCGGTAAAAATTGTAAATTGTCCCTAGTGTGTGTAGGGTAGTGTTAGTGTGCGGGGATCGCTGGTCGGCACGGACTCGGTGGGCCGAAGGGCTCTCTAAACTAAACTAATCTAAACTAAACTGAAAGAGGTAGTTGAGGCAGGTACTATCACAACATTTAAAAGACAATTGGACATTTGGACAGGACAGGATTAGAGGCCAAATATGGACAATGTGATGTGGGGCATGTTGGTCAGGGTGGGCAAGATGGGCTGAAGGGCCTGCCTCCACGCTGTGTGAAATTATGATTTGGGGGTTCATTGAAAACTTGGGAGGGTTGAGGAGGCCGGTGAGGACGGGGGGGGGGATGAGGGGGAGAGAGGGGAGGTGAAGGGGAGGGTGAGGAGGAGAGATGAGAGGGAGGTGAGGGGAGAGGGGGAGGAGGGGAGGTGAGGGGAGGTGAGGGAGGGGGGGAGAGAGAGGGGAGTTGAGGGGGAGGAGAGGGGAGAGAGAGGGGAGGTGAGGGAGAGATGGGGAGAGGGGGGAGGTGAGGGGGAGAGAGGGGAGGTGAGGGGAGAGAAAAGGGGAGGTGGGAGGGGAGGTGAGGGGGACAGGGGGGCGGAGGGAGATGAGGGAGAGGTGAGGGAGAGGGGAGAGAGGGACGAGGGAGGTGAGGAGAGAGGGAGGTGAGGGGAAGAGAGGGAGGGGGAGGATGAGGGGGAGAGAGGGGAGGGGGGAGGGGGAGAGAGGGAGGTGAGGGGGAGAGAGAGGGGAGATGAGGGGAGGTGAGGGGAGAGAGGGGAGACGAGGGAGAGGAGGAGAGAGGGGAGGTGAGGGGAAGAGCGGGAGGTGAGGGGGAGAGGGGGTGGGGGGAGAGGGGGAGGGAGATGAGAGAGGTGGGGGGCGAGAGGGAGGAGGCTGAGGAGGGGGAATGAGAGGGGAGGTGAGGGCGGCGGGAGGTGAGGGGGGGAGAGAGGGGAGGGGAGGGGGAGGAGGGAGGGAGTGGGAGGGGGAGAGGAGGGGGGAGAAGGGGGGGAGGGAGAGGAGGGGGAGAGAGGGAGAGGTGGAGGGGGAGAGAGAGGGGGTGAGAGGGAGAGGAGGGGGAGAGGAGGGGAGAGAGGAGGGGGAGGTGAGGGGGAGAGAGGGGAGGTGAGGAGGGAGGAGAGGGGAGGTGAGGGGGAGAGGGGGGAGGGAGGGAGGAGGGAGAAGAGGGGGGAGGAGAGGGATGGGGAGAGGAGAGGGGAGGGGCGGTGAGGAGAGGTGGGTGAGGGAGGTGAGGAGAGGAGGGGGGAGGACAGAGAGGGGGAGAGAGGGGAGGGGGGAGGGAGAGGAAGAGGGAGGGGCGAGGAGGGGAGAGAGGAGGGAGGGAGGGGGAGGAGAGGAGAGAGGAGGGGGGGGAGGGGAGGGGAGAGAGGAGGAGGAGGTGGGAGAGAGGGGGGGGGGGAGGGGAGAGGAGAGCAGGGAGGAGAGAGGATAGGGAGGTGGAGAGAGAAAGGGAGAGGAGAAGGAGGAGGTGGAGAGAAAAAGGGATAGGAGGGAGAGAGTAGGGAGAGGAGGAGAGAGGGAGGGGGAGGCGGGGAGAGGAGGGCCTCAGAGTTCTCAGGGAGGCCGGGCCTGTGTTAGGCTCTTGAGAAGCAAAGAAGCAATGGGTCTCTCGGGCACAAGCGGAGGGGAGTGGGAGGAGGGGGAGGGGGAGGGGAGAGGGGAGAGGAGAGGGGAGGAGAGGGGAGGTGCGGAGAGGAGAGGAGACGAGAGAAGGGGAGGAGAGGGGGCTCTAGAGGGGCCCACCCGGGCATCTTGGAGTCTCTGGATCTGGTCTCTGGAGAGGGACTCACAGGTGTGGAGGGGAACACACACAGAGGCAGCTGTCTCATCTGATGCATCACCCGATATAATTAGCTCATAACTAATGCTTCTTAAATAAATCCTTCTTTCAATATATCTCAACAACAGTTCCATCTGTCTGTGGGACCCCCCTCGCCCCTTCTCCCCCCATTCTCTCCTCCTTTCTCCCACCTTCCCCCCTCTCTCCCTGTCTCTCCCCCTCTCCCCTCATCCCCTCTCCTCTCCCCTCCTTTCCTCCTCTACTCTGACCCCCTCTCTGCCTCACTCTACTCCCCCTCCCTCTCCTCTCCCCCTTCACAAGATGCTGCCTAAATTAGAGGGTTCCAGCTCCAGGGAGAGGCTGGACAGACTAGGATTGTTTTCTCTGGAACATCGGAGGTTGCGGGACGACCTGATGAATGTATATAAAATTATGAGAGGCGTAGATAGGGTAGGCAGTCAGAACCTTTATTCCACAGAGTGGAATTGTCAAAGGCTGGTGGACACAGCTTTAAGATGAGAGGGGCAAAGCTGAAGGCAGGTGTGCGGGACAGATGTGTGGGGCAGGTGGGCGGGACAGATGTGTGGGGGCAGGTGTATCTTTACAGGTGAGGCCTGAACGGCTCTGATAGGGGTGGTGGTGGAGGCAGATACGATAGGCACATGGATATGAAGGTAATGGAGGGGTATAGATCACGTGCAGGCAGTTAAGAAATTGTGAGCCGAATGGCCTGTTCCTGTGCTATACTGTCCTATTTTCAATGTTCTATGTTTCCTTCAAAACATTTCCCTCTGTAGTGGGATAGCATAGAACTGGTGTGAACGGGTGAGGGGTCATCGCACGGACTCGGTGGGCCGAAGGGCCTGTTGCCATGCTGTATCCCCTATAGTAAAATTAGTCTAAATCACCAGCATAATCAATTAACCTACCGTACAAACCCGCACGTCTTTGGAGTGTGGGAGGAAACCGGAGCACCCGGAGAAAACCCACGCAGGTCACGGGGAGAGAACGTGCAAACTCCGTACAGACAGCACCCGTAGTCGGGATGGAACCCGGTTCTCTGGCCTGTGAGGCAGCAGCTCTACCCGCTGCACCACCGTACCGTCCCAGTGGGCAGTTTGGTTGGTCACGTTTAGCTTGCAGCCCTGTTTACTGAATGGTTTTGTCTACAATGATGTTTTTAACAGCTCTTGAGGGCAGGCTTTGTGATGAGTTGAGGCCGATGTTCATCGTTCACAAGTTCCTAAGTCAAAGCAGCAGAATTAGGCCATTCGGCCCATCAGGTCTACTCCGCCATTCAATCATGGCTGATCCATCTCTCCCTCCTAACCCCATTCTCCTGCCTAATCCCCATAAACCCTGGCTGGCATCCATAAATATACCCATTGGCTAGGCCTCTACAGCCTTCGGTGTCAATGAGTTCCACAGATTCACCACCCTCTGACTAAGGAGGGGGGGAGGGGGGGGGGGGGGGGGAGTGGATGATCGCATACACAGCAGAGGCATCAAAACATGCAAATGGAATCAGTCTGTCTCAAAACCAATGATGCATCTCGATTAGATTATGTCACTCTCTTGATGAAAATAGATGGCGAATAAATCAAGTGTTTGGAGCCAGTTTGTGATTTTCTGCATCAATGCAGGCCATGGTAATGAGCTCCTTACCCATGCAAATAAACACCTTGCAGATGCAAATGAGCACCCGCTCATGCAAATTACACTACGCATGCAAATTAACGCTTTAAGCATGCAAATTACATACTTTAAGCATGCAAATAAACATTTTGGCCGCACAAATATTTTCTACCCATTGCAGATTAGCATTTTGCCCCATGCAAATGAGCTCTGCCGCCATGCAAATCAGCACCGTTCCCAGGCAAATGAGCAACTCAGCTATGCAAATTAACGCTTTGCCCATGCAAATTACTACTTTGCCTATGCTAATGAATACTTTGTCAATATAATGAGCGCTTAAACCCTGCAAATTAGCATATTAAACATGCATGCGAGCACTTTACACATGCAAATGGGCGCCGCACATGCAAATGAGCAAGCCCGTGCACATTTGCATAATAAATATGCATGTAGTTTTGTCTCCGAAATGGTCGGTGGCAATGGGTGCTAATGTGCCAGTGTTGGATACCAGTGTTGGGTGCCAGTGTACCAGTGTTGGGTGCCAGTGTATCAGTGTTGGGTGCCAGTGTACCAGTGTTAGGTGCCAGTGTACCAGTGTTGGGTGCCAGTGTACCAGTGTTAGGTGCCAATGTTGGGTGCCAATGTTGGGTGCTAGTGTTAGGTGACACTCTCTGGGTGGCATTGAGTCCCCGGTCTCTACTCTCTCTCCACACACTCTCCACTTCCCGCTCTCTACACCCCCCCCCCCTCTCTGCTCCCCGCTCTCTGCTCTGGGAGAGGGGTGGAATCCATCAGACTGTCAAATGCTTTAACGACCTCACAAGATCAGCAAAATGCAAATCGGAATAAAATTGAAAATTGGAAAAAAATTGCAATGGAGACACCAAAGGCCATCGGGAGAAATCACCGACGATGCAAAAAGCGTCTCACAGCTCATCACACCGCAGCTGAAGAGGGCTGTGTCTCATCCAACGTCACAGAGGGAGGGGGGGACAGCCCAGACACTCACACTTGGGCCCATCAAGTCTGCACCATTCAATCATGGCTGATCTATCTCTCCCTCCTAACCCCATTCTCCTGCCTTCTCCCCATAACCCCTGACACCCGCACTAATCAACAATCTACCCATCTCTGCCTTAAAAATATCCACTGACTTGTGGCCTCCACCGCCTTTTGTGTCTGTGATCTGTGGATGGATCAATTCCCCACCCCACCTCCCCCCTCGCCTCTATACCACCCACCACTCTAATCCCAACCCTACATATATCAACCTCACGACTCTCTATCCCCCCCCCTCTATTCCCCTTTTCTACCCCCCACCTCTCCACCTCTCTCCCCCTCTATCACCCCCACCTCTCTCCCGCTCTATCACCCCCCACCTCTAACCCCTCTATACCCCCCCACCTCTAGCCCCCCTTTCTATCTCAACCTCTTCCCCCTCTCTATTCCCCCACCTCCCCCCTCTCTATCCCCCATCTCTCTCCCAGACTCTATCCCCCCTCACTCTAACCCCCCCTCTATTCCCCCCTTTCTACCCCCCACCTCTCCACCTCTCCCCCTCTCTATCCCACCCACCTCTCTCCCCCTCTTTCCCCCCACCTTAACCCCCCCCCTCTATTCCCTCCTTTCTACCCCCACCTCTCCCCCCTCTCTATCCCCCCACCTCTCTCCCCCCTCTAAACCCCTCCACCTCTCCCCCTCTCTATCCCCCCCCACCTCTACCCAACCCCCACTACCCCCCCCCCCCCCCGGGCAAAGTTCTGGACCTGTCTTGGTGACCCAGGGCAGCCTCGGTACAATTAACAGACGGGTTCACCGTCCCTGATGTTCATCGACTGATCAGGTTCACAGCGAGCTATTAATCAAAATGTCCATTGGCAGCCAATACAATTAATCAATGGGATCTCTCTCCCTACGCTCCACCCTGCTGCAGCTCACAAGACTGACTCCTTTAAACTGTTTGAAGGAAGGAACTGCAGGTGCTGGTTTAAACCAAAGATAGACACAAAATGCTGGAGTAACTCAGCGGGACAGGCGGCATCTCTGGAGAGAAGGAATAGGCGACGTTTCGGGTCGAGACCCTTCTTCAGACTGAACTCCAGCATGATGTACTCAAGAGAGAGTCCAGAACAAGGGGTCACAGTTTAAGGAATAAGGGGGAAATCTTTTGGGACCGAGATGAGAAAAACATTTTTCACACAGAGAGTGGTGAATCTGTGGAATTCTCTGCCACAGAAGGTAGTTGAGGCCACAGTTCATTGACTATATTAAAGAGGGAGTTCGATGAGAACATGGATAGGTGACGTTTCACAGAGTGCTGGAGTAACTCAGCGGGACAGGCAGCATCTGTGGAGAACATGGATAGGTGATGTTTCACAGAGTGCTGGAGTTATCCATTTTCTCCACAGATAAGGATAAGGGGGAAATCCTTTAGGACCGAGATGAGAAAAACATTTTTCACACAGAGAATGGTGAATCTCTGGAATTCTCTGCCACAGAAAGTAGTTGAGGCCACAGTTCATTGGCTATATTTAAGAGGGAGTTAGATGTGACCCTTGTGGGCTAAAGGGATCAGGGGGTATGGAGAGAAGGCAGGGATGGGATACTGAGTTGGATGATCAGCCATGATCATATTGAATGGTGGCGCAGGCTCGAAGGGCTGAATGGCCTCTACTCCTGCACCTATTTTCTATCTGATCTCCCCTCAACATCCAGTGCTTCAGTGAAAACAATCTCACCCTAATCACTCTCAAATATGCCCCGCACACCTCGTTTAAATGTTGCCCTTTGCACCATGGGGGAAAAGATTCTGACTGTCTACCCTATCTTTGCTTCTCATCGTTTCCCCGAGAAAACAGGAGGGAGGGAGGGGGAGAGATGGAGAGGGAGAGGGATGGAGAGGGGGGAGGGAGAGGGAGAGGGAGGGAGGGAGAAAGGGAGGTAGAGGGAGGGAGGGAGATGGAGGGAGGGAGGGAAGGAGGAGGAAGAGAGAGGGAGAGGGGAATGGTAGAGGGAGGGAGAGAGGTAGAGAGAGAGTGAGAGGAAGGGGAGGGGAGGGAGAGAGGTAGAGAGAGAGTGAGAGGAAGGGAGAGGGAGAGAGGAAAGAGAGATGAGGAGGCAGAGGGGGAGGGAGGGAGAGAGGTAGAGAGGGAGGGAGAGAGGGAGATGGAGGGAAAGAGAGGAAGAGAGAGGGAGAGGGGAGGAGGGGGGGGTGGGAGAGAGGTAGAGAGATGAGGAGGCAGATGGAGAGGGAGGGAGAAAGGGAGAGAGGTAGATAGAGAGGGAGGGAGAGAGAGAGGGAGATGGAGGGAGGGAAGGAGAGGAAGAGAGGAGAGGAGAGGGGAGGAGGGAGGGTGGGAGAGAGGTAGAGAGAGAGTGAGAGGAAGGGAGAGGGAGATAGGAAGAGAGAGATGAGGAGGCAGAGGGGGAGGGAGGGAGAAAGGGAGAGAGGTAGAGAGGGAGGGGGGGGGAGAGGGAGAGATGGAGGGAAAGAGAGGAAGAGAGAGGGAGATGGAGGGAGGGAGGGTGGGAGAGAGGTAGAGAGACAGTGAGAGGAAGGGAGGGAGGGAGGGTGGGAGAGAGGTAGAGAGACAGTGAGGAGGCAGAGGGGGAGGGAGGGAGAGTGTGAGAGAGGGAGAGTGTGAGAGAGGGCAGGATGAACAGGACCCCACATATACAGACCAGCCTTCAGCACTATGGACAGCTCCCAGCCAGCAGAGACCCTGCTCAGTGCTGCCCTCTGCTGCTGCTGCTCTGCTCGGATCGATCGAGGTCGGCGATGCTACCTCACTGTGGTAGATCATCAGGCCACAGGTGTTAGGAGGAAACTCAGGCCATTCATCCCATCGAGTCTAATCCTTCATGGCTGACCGATCCCTCCCTCCTATCCCCCATTCTCCCAACCAGATGCAACTAAATTTAAAGTAGCTCTTTCTTCCCAATAACCCTTTCTGGCTTAAGCCCCCCCTTCACCACCTCCAGTTTAAATTCCATTTGGAATATTTTGGACGACCAAGAAACCAAGAAACGTGCAAACTCCACACAGACAGACCGGGAGGCTGGGATCGAACCGAGATCTCTGAGGGAGGGAGGTGGGGAGGCAGCAGTACTACCCGCTGTCAGTGTGCGTGGTGGTGTTTGCACGATTAGCATGCAGGGGACAGCCAGGCCCGGCACTGCCAGCCATCGAGACGGTGTCAACAGGGCTGGGTTTGGTTAGACGACACTCTGCATGTAATCAGCATTGGTTTAATTCACAGCAACGTCTTAATTGCATTTATGAAGCACTTTCCCACAAGACCTTTACAAGGTCTCTGAGCCCCGCGGGCTGGTGATTAGTTCTGACATGTGGCAATCTACCCTGAATACACAAGTGGCTGGGGGGGGCAGCTCTGGGGGTGAGGGGAGAGGGGTGGGGGGGAGTGGCCAAGTGTGGGTGGGGGATGGGAGAGGGATAGTAGGGGGGTGAGAGGAGTCTGCAAGTTATGGGAGGGGTGGGATGAGGTGAGGGGTGAGCGGTGGGGATGAAGGGGTCATTTCACTGGGAATCTCGTGAGGTATGTGACAAGTAAAACTTGACTTGCTGGTGGACTCTGCAAGTATGGAGGGGGGGGGTGAGAGGTGAGGGGGAAGGGCGGATTCCCTCTGGATAGTAGGAGGGGGGGGGGGTGGCGAGGTAGAGGGGGTAGCGGTGGGAGGAATCCCTCTGCAAGTATGGGGGGGGGGAAGGGGTGAGGGGGAAGGGGAT